>NC_047113.1:81071481-81257999 GCF_902500255.1 Thalassophryne amazonica | reverse complement strand
CGGCGAGGGTGGTCGCAACTCCTCCTCTATCCTCTATCTCTGCTCCAACCTTCAAAGTCCCTACTTCACCAGGCTGTGAATTCTTCAAACTACATTGATTAATCATGTAATTGATCAGCTGGTCTCTGAACACTATTGACACCATTTTTTCTACAAGAATATCAGGAACCATGCGTGCCCGGATGGAACTTACCCTGTGGGCTATGTTCTCGACGCTTGGGAGACGAGGTGGGTCGCATGGTTTTCACCTTTCTCTGTGGAGGACGTCGAGGATTTATTCATGTTTGGTTTCATAGTAGGAGAGCTGGTACTTATTGGCTTATGTGCTGCCCTGACCTACCGGAAGATTGGCAAGACGGCTGCCACCAAAACCACGACCCCTCGCTTGTCCGTCATGATTAATGAGTTGGGCAAGGCGATGCATTCTCAGACTGCGTTAACCCTTGAACTCAGATGCAAATTGGATAATATCTCGGAGCAAATGCGCGCCTTGCAGGAGAAGGTGAAGATTTTAGAGGCCGGGGAATTTTTCATAATTGGGATCTGGTGTGTTCATGTGAAGCTGGAAAAGTGTTTTTCACTGCTCAACCACAAACATGGCAGGCTTATCAGCCTCAAGGATAAAATGCCCATTGTTTTTCCTCCAGAAGAATTTCTATGGCCTTGGGAAGATTGGCTGCCTCCTTATCTCTCTCACTCCAGTACACAAGAACAGACAGACTCACACATGGACAAAGACTGAAGCATGCTCCACTTACCCTCCTACCTCCCCTCCTGCCCCATCACACACCCCATCCCGGCCACCGCTCAAGCCACCCCTTCTCCCCTCCATGGGCTGTGCAGTTTTAGCTGCGGCAGGTCCCCTTTCCCCCCAAGCTAGCGGCGGCATGACTCCTGTTGCAGCAGCTACCACACACTCACATCGCCTCAATTTGGAAAACGGACTGTTTCAACTTTAGTGCACATAAACAATGTCAAATGTATATGTGTTGTCTAAATTCTTATGAGTGCCATTATTACGGTAAACAAGTAATAATTGTGGATTAATTGCTGTATCTTGTCTGTGGAAACGTGAGTGTGGACGTAATCTCTTTGTTGTTGCACTTGTAATGACAATGACAATAAATCTGATCCATCCATCCATCCATCCATTTCAGCCAGTGCTCCCTCAGGATAGAGGTGTAGCGAGAGCAGTTCAGGGTGGGATTTACAAGGGCCAGGATAATACCATTCCCAGATTCCTCCAGTCTACTCATAAATGTAAACATTAAACATTAAATGTCTTAAGAGTGCATGGAATGTTCTCACTCCTGTAGTGACAAACATATATATATTATATTACTTACGTGGCCTCAAGCATAAGGCTAGAGGTCTAGAACAAAAATGGTGCAGTTCAAAATTAGAAGTATTTACAATAATGCCTTACATTCACCCTGAGCGCTCACTACACACCGAGAGCAACAAAGGGATTACTGAGGGATTAATCATTTCCAGCACAGTCTGCCCAAGAGTGGGCCAGAGGTCCTTAAACAGTTTTGTTGGTATACAACCCCTGGCAATAATTATGGAATCACCGGCCTTGGCGGATGTTCATTCAGTTGTTTAATTTTGTAGAAAAAAAGCAGATCACAGACATGACACAAAACTAAAGTCATTTCAAATGGCAACTTTCTGGCTTTAAGAAACACTATAAGAAATCAAGAAAAAAAATTGTGGCAGTCAGTAACGGTTACTTTTTTAGACCAAGCAGAGGGAAAAAAAATATGGACTCACTCAATTCTGGGGAATAAATTATGGAATCACCCTGTAAATTTTCATCCCCAAAACTAACACCTGCATCAAATCAGATCTGCTCGTTAGTCTGCATCTAAAAAGGAGTGATCACACCTTGGAGAGCTGTTGCACCAAGTGAACTGACGTGAATCATGGCTCCAACACGAGAGATGTCAATTGAAACAAAGGAGAGGATTATCAAACTCTTAAAAGAGGGTAACTCATCACGCAATGTTGCAAAAGATGTTGGTTGTTCACAGTCAGCTGTGTCTAAACTCTGGACCAGATACAAACAACATGGGAAGGCTGTTAAAGGCAAACATACTGGTAGACCAAGGAAGACATCAAAGCGTCAAGACAGAAAACTTAAAGCAATATGTCTCAAAAATCAAAAATGCACAACAAAACAAATGAGGAACGAATGGGAGGAAACTGGAGTCAACGTCTGTGACTGAACTGTAAGAAACCGCCTAAAGCAAATGGGATTTACATACAGAAAAGCTAAACGAAAGCCATCATTAACACTTAAACAGAAAAAACAAGGTTACAATGGGCTAAGGAAAAGCAATCGTGGACTGTGGATGACTGGATGAAAGTTATATTCAGTGATGAATCTCGAATCTGCATTGGGCAAGGTGATGATGCTGGAACTTTTGTTTGGTGCCGTTCCAATGAGATTTATAAAGATGACTGCCTGAAGAGAACATGTAAATTTCCACAGTCATTGATGATATGGGGCTGCATGTCAGATAAAGGCACTGGGGAGATGGCTGTCATTACATCATCAATAAATGCACAAGTTTACGTTGATATTTTTAACACTTTTCTTATCCCATCAATTGAAAGGATGTTTGGGGATGATGAAATCATTTTTCAAGATGATAATGCATCTTGCCATAGAGCGAAAACTGTGAAAACATTCCTTGCAAAAAGACACATGGGGTCAATGTCATGGCCTGCAAATAGTCCGGATCTTAATCCAATTGAAAAACTTTGGTGGAAGTTGAAGAAAATGGTCCATGACAAGGCTCCAACCTGCAAAGCTGATCTGGCAACAGCAATCAGAGAAAGTTGGAGCCAGATTGATGAAGAGTACTGTTTGTCACTCATTAAGTCCATGCCTCAGAGACTGCAACCTGTTATAAAAGCCAGAGGTGGTGCAACAAAATACTAGTGATGTGTTGGAGCGTTCTTTTGTTTTTCATGATTCCATAATTTTTTCCTCAGAATTGAGTGATTCCATATTTTTTCCTCTGCTTGGTCTAAAAAAGTAACCGTTACTGACTGCCACAATTTTTTCCCCTGATTTCTTATAGTGTTTCTTAAAGCCAGAAAGTTGCCATTTGAAATGACTTTAGTTTTGTGTCATGTCTGTGATCTGCTTTTTTTCTACAAAATTAAACAACTGAATGAACATCCTCCGAGGCCAGTGATTCCATAATTTTTGCCAGGGGTTGTAGGATCAAATAAACAGGTTGTGCATTTTGGAAACATTACGAGTTTTGTCAGCACACCCAGTGAAAAAATATCAAATTTGATAAATCTTAGTAACACATCAGTGATGGCACCCACCTCGATAATCTATGGACAGTGTAGTGGCTAGGTTAAGGCATGCTGGGATATGTTTAACTTAATTTAACTTAATCTATTTTCTTCTCAATGTAATCCAGAAAATCCTGTTCTCTAAAAGGAGAGCGACTTACAGGTGGTTGTCCATGAATAAATGTTGCCACCATGACGAACAAGAACTTTGAGTTATGCTTGTTTTTGTTGATCAAATCAGAGTAATTGTGTTGTGTGGGCCGCTGAAGAGGAGGTACTGCTGGCCCACCACCACCAGAGGGCGCCCTGCCTGGAGTGCGGGCTCCAGGCACCAGAGGGCGCTGCCGCATCATGGGAGTAATCTGGGTGACAGCTGTCACCCATCACCAAACACAGCTGTTTCCACTCAGCACCGAGGTATATCAGGAGGACGGCGTCTCCACCTCAGTGCCGAGATATCACCTAAGACCAAGGTAGTATTCTCTGCAGGTATACTTTGCATTATTCACTAAGACTGTCAAAACCGTTTTTCAGGACTGGTGACTACTAAGAACCTTATTCCTTGGATAAGTACTCACCTTCCTGCTGAACTTTGTCAAGAGGTGGAGGCGGCTTCTCCCCTCTCTGTAACTGGGTGCGTTCATCCACTCCTGTGTGTTGTTGCTCTCTCCTGCCAGCAGTACCGGATCCGACGAGCGGAGGCAGTGGCCACCTGGGAAGTCGGGACTTGGCGGTTCCAGTATTTCCAGGGTTCGGTGGCAGAGGAGATCTGGGTGGTTCCGGTTCGACTGAGACGGACGTCTCCTACCTTCGAGCCTGCCCACACGACACCAGCGGATTCGACCCTAAATTGTGTTTGTTATATTACTCTTGCTTGTTCAGTAGTAAATCTTGTTATTTACTTTCTCCATTGTCCGTTCATTGCGCCCCCTGTTGTGGGTCCGTGTTCCAACACTTTCACAACAAATTGATCTGTTTTGTAGCCAGCAGTGCATGCGTATAGTCTAAGATAGGGAAGGTGATGGTCTAGTGAATAAGCGTTGGGCTTGAGACCAGAGGATCCTTGGTTCAAATCCCAGCCTGACCGGAAAATCACTAAGGACTCTTGGGCAAGGTCCTTAACTTCTGGATCTGTTCCTAAATGTTTAAAATCTGCAGTGATTAAACCATTACTTAAGAAATCTAATCTCGACCCCCGTGTATTGAAAAACTGTCGGCCAATATTAAATCTATCATTTTGCTCTAAAATTCTGGAAAAAGTGGTTTCACAGCAGCTCGTGGACTATCTTATTGAGAATAATCTTTTTGAGTCACTGCAGTCTGCTTTTAGGAAATATCATTCCACAGAGACGGCTCAGTAAAGCGGTGAATGATCTTCTGCTTGCAATGGATTCGGACACCACTACGGCTCTCGTGCTGTTAGACCTCAGTGCTGCATTTGCTACCTTGGATCATCATATTCTACTTGATAGGCTGGACAATCATTTTGGGATTACTGGGAGTGCCCTTGCATGGTTGACATCATACCTGACCAGTCGTTCTCACTGTGTTTTGTACAATAACACTACCTCTAACCTTAGTGACATGAAATTTGGGGGTTCCACAGGGGTCAGTCTTAGGCCCCCTACTTGACCCCCTTTATATGGCACCCCTCAGACACCTACTGCAGTGTTTTGGGATTACTTTCATTGCTACACTGATGATTTTCAGTTATACATGCTGATAATTGCTGGTAATCTCACCCACATAAAATCCTTAGAAGATTGCCTTGCATCAGTGAGAAGCTGGATGTCTCGCAACTTCCTACTTTTAAACCCTGATAAGACTGAAATGATGGTTCTTGGTCCAGTGAGACATCGGCATCAATTTGACCAGCGAACACTAAGCTTAGACTCGTGTGTCATACATCACACTGACAAAATGAGGAACCTTGGGGTAATTTTTGATCCTACATTGTCCTTTGACCTCCACATTAGAGATGTTATGACTGCTTTCTTCCACGTGCGAAATATAGCAAAGATTCGTCCCATCCTGTCTATGGCTGATGCTGAGACCCTGATTCATGCATTTGTCTCTTCTAGATTGGACTGCAACGTTTTTCTTGTTTACCACAGTCCACTATTAGGGGTCTTCAATTGGTTCAAAATGCTGCTGTCAGACTTTTGACACAAAGCAGAAAGTTTGACCACATTACACCCATTTTGGCGTCTCTTCTCTGGCTTCCTGTTCATGTGAGATCAGATTTTAAGGTTCTGCTACTAACCTATAAAATTGTTCACGGACTTGCACCTCCCTACCTAGCTGACCTAATTAAACCTTACGTACCGGCCCGGGTTCTGTGTTCTCATGGTGCAGGACTACTTCGCATCCCTAGGGTGAATAAAAAGTCTGTGGGTCACAGAGCTTTCTCTTATTGTGCCCCTGTTCTGTGGAATGTTCTCCCTGTGGAGCTAAAACAGTCAGATTCTGTAGAGACTTTCAAGTCCAGACTTAAGACGCATTTGTTCTCACTTTTATGGTTAGCATACTGTCATACTGTCTTGCTATGCGTCCTATACCTGTAAATTAATTTCATTTAGCAACAGAACAGGTCCCGGCCTCATTCATCTAAATTCTGAGTCTGTTAGTGAAACTTCGGGCTAGTGGCCGGCGATCACCTTTGTATTCTCTCTGCTTAGCTCTCAATTTACTGTTGGTGAATTATATACTTTAGGTGACTGATTCTTCTTCTGGGCAGCACGGTGGATTAGTGGTTAGCTCTGTTGCCTTACAGCGAGAAGGTCGTGGGTTCAATTCCAGTGGCCTTTCTGTGTGGAGTTTGTATGTTCTCCCCGTGTTTGCGTGGGTTCCCTCCGGTTGCTCCGGTTTCCTCCCACATCCAAAGACATGCGGGTTAGGTGGATTGGAATCTTTAAAATTGTCCTTAGGTGTGTGTGTGGGTGTGTCTGTGTTTGTTTGTCTCTTTGTGGCCCTGTGACAGACTGGCGTCCTGTCCTGGGTGTACCCCGCCTCACGCCCTATGACTGCTGGGATAGGCTCCAGCCCCCCGCGACCTTTAATTGGACTAAGCGGTAGAAGATGAACGAATGAATAAATGATTCTTCTTTTCTCTGTCCGAGGTACAGATGACATCACACAAGGTTGACAGCTGCACACCACAGGGTGCTGGACTGACCACAAGATGCCATAGCTGGAGCTGATGCAGCACACTACAGTCTGCTTTTGGAATAGCCGTTGCCACAATGACAGGTCCACTGACGGCACGATGGATGAACACTGGCCCTGCAGCCTAGGGTGCTGGATGACCCCCTCCCTGCGGTGTAAATGCTTGCGTGGTCATTTCAACAATTACCCCTTGTTTTTGATGTTTTGATTTCCTGTTTTCTGTTTCTTCAGCTTTGAAAACTTTTTAAAAACCCTGTAACTGTTAGAATGACCTAAGCAGAGGGTCGCCCCTCTGAGCCTGGTCTGCTTGAGGTTTCTTCCTCAAATCATCAGAGGGAGTTTTTTCTTACCGCTGTCTCCTGTGTTCTTGCTGGAGTTGGTAAGGTTAGACCTTACTTGTGTGAAGCGCCTTGAGACAACTTTGTTGTGATTTGGCACAATATAAATGAAGTAAACTGAATTGGGAGAGGGTGCGAGACTGGACTATCCAGGAGGGACTCGGGGTCAGACCATTGCTTCTTCACGTGGAAAGGAGCCAGATGAGGTGGTTTGGATACCTAGTGAGGATGCCCCCTGATGGTGTCCCTAGGGAGGAGAGCCTGGGACATGGTGGAGGGAGTATATGTCCCAGCTGGCTTGGGAACAGCTGGCCTCTGTGACTCAGAACCCGATAAACAGTAGAAATTTGAATGTGCATGTAGGCTAGTGGTGCCGTGCACCTGGCTAACTATGCTAATGATGCTATCTAGAACAGAGGAACCGGCAGTCGTCGTTTGACTGAATTTATTTTATTGTAAAGCTATAAGGAGTAATTACAAGATATCTCTTTGATTTGCTCAGCAAAAATAAAAGACCACATTTTTAAAATTCAAACATGCGGATGCTGATCAGAAGAAAACAGATGAGGCTCAAACAAACAAACACAGCATCCAACTACTTCCAACACAAACAAACAGTTTGTCATCAGCCTGACAGACATGAGAAAACATAAAGCATGAAAGCCGCTGGCCCTTTCAAGGACAGGTGCTCTGATTCAGTAAAACCTACATTAGATGACATCACCTACAGGTTCAAGATTCCTTCATCTTTTTTGATTATGTCGATATATTTTTCATCTTCACTTTTTTTTTAAAAACCTACACTTTCATGTACATAAAACTGTACAAAAAACAAGGCATCACTAGAAGTATTTCTATATAAATATACCCAACGATGAGCCTACAAACGTGTACGTTCTGTAAAGACAAAAGTGATCGCTCATTATCGATCGCGATCAATCAGCTCCGTGCTGCCACAACGTAAACATCAAAACTTTTCTTCTGTTGGTCTCTGACACAAGTTGAAAACTGCTGATGTGAAAAACGTACATTTTTATAAGAAGTAGCTTCAAGATAAGGACAAAAAATAACAGTCGTCTGTTTGTAAGTGGATTTTATTATCGTTAATTAACATCATTACGTCGTTACTGTGACTTCAAACTTTCATGTGTTCATCAAATTATTTGTGATTCTAAGATTCTGTTTTAAGAACATTTCCTTTAATGTCAAATAATTAATTCACGGTCAGAAATATTGTAATAAAATTGTTATGTTTAATTGTACAATATTTTCAAGATGTTTTCTCAAATCAGTTTATGTTGATTTATCAGATTTTAAACAAATTAAGTAAAATAGTGGACAAAGTAATCAGTATTTATGTATTTATAAAATAGCATTATTTTATCAGAATTATCTCTGATGACTGAAATTCTAATTTTCCTCAAAACAATCACTTTTTTATGCAATTATGTAATTTGTCCTTAAGATAATTATACAGTGGGGGAAATAAGTATTTGATCCACTGTAAATTTTGAAAGTTTTTCCACCTACAAAGAATGTTGAGGTCTGTAATTTTTATCGTAGGTACACTTCAACTATGAGAGACAGAATCTAAAATTGTATGATTTTTAAATAATTCATTTGCATTTTATTACATGAAATAAGTATTTGATCCACTAGAAAAACAGACCTTAATATTTGGTACAGAAACCTTTGTTTGCAGTTACAGAGCTCAGATGTTTCCTGTAGTTCTTGACCAAGTTTTCACACACTGCAGCAGGGATTTTGGTCCACTCCTCCATACAGATCTTCTCCATATCTTTCAGGTTTGGAGTTTCAGCTTCCTCGAAAGATTTTCTATTGAGTTCAGGTCTGAACACTGGCTCGGCCACTCCAGGTCCTTGAAATGCTTCTTATGGAGCCACTCCTTAGTTGCCCTGGCTGTGTTTGGGGTCATTGTCTTGCTGAAGATCCAGCCACGACCCATCTTCAATGTTCTGACTGAGGGAAGGAGGTTGTTTGACAAAATCTCACAATACATGACCCCATCCATCCTCCCTTCAATACGGTGCAGTTGTCCTGTCCCTGTTGGAGAAAAGCAACCCCAAAAATGATGTTTCCACCCCCATGCTTCACGGTTGGGATGGTGTTCTTGGGGTTGTTCTCATCCTCCAAACACAGCCCCAAAAGCACTATTTTGGTCTCATCTGACCACATGACCTTCTCCCATGCCTCCTCTGGATCATCCAGATGGTCACTGGTGAACTTCAAATGGTCCTGAATATGGGCTGGCTTGAGCAGGGGGACCTTGCTGCCATGCAGGATTTTAAACCATGACGACGTCGTGTGTTACTAATGTAATCTTTGTGACTGTGGTCCCACCTCTCTTCAGGTCATTGACCAGGTCCTCCCATGTAGTTCTGGACTTTCTCAGAATCATCCTTACCCCACAAGATGAGATTTTGCATGGAATCCCAGACCGAGGGAGATTGACAGTCATCTTGTGTTTCTTCCACTTTCTATTAAATGATCATAACAGTTGTTGTCTTCTCACCAAGCTGCTTGCCCATTGTCCTGTAGTCCATCCCAGCCTTGTGCAGGTCTACAGTTTTGTCCCTGGTGTCGTCAGACAGCTCTTTGGTCTTGTCCATGGTGGACAGGTTGGAGTGTGATTGATTGAGTGTGTGGACAGGTGTCTTTTATACAGGTAACAAGTTCAAACAGGTGCAATTAATACAAGTAAAAACTAACAGGTCTGTGAGAGACAGAATTCTTGCTGTTTGGTAGGTGAGCAAATACTTATTTCATGCAATAAAATGCAAATTAATTATTTAAAAATCATACAATGTGATTTTCTGGATTTTTTTTGGGGGGGGGGGGGTTGTCTCTCACAGTTGAAGTGCAACTATAATAAACATTACAGACCTCTCCATTCTTTGTAGGTGGGAAAACCTACAAAATTGACAGTGGATCAAATATTTATTTCCCCCACTGTATGAACTTAAGACTTCAAGCTGTAACAATAAATAGGTTTTTTGTCATCTGTATTTCTGTTCAATGTAACATTTGTTGAAAATATTTGTAATTTTAACACTTCAGTTTATTTCTGAAACAGAAAAAATAGCTGTTTTGTTTTATCAGTGAACAATTCGTTTCATTCACTCTTCATTCAGTATTAGCAGATGTTTTTATCTCGTTTTGTTGAGATAAGCCATTTTGTTTGTTTTCTTTATGTTTAGCCACGTGTGACTCATCTTATGTGACACGTTTTCATGTGATCATCATTCTTTTCGTTTTGAAATCACAGATTTGTTGCTCTCAGCTTCTATAGTCATATTATAATTATTAATAGCTGTTTAATGTGACTGTGTTGGACTATTTTCTACATACTCTGTGATTTAACAGTATAAAGAAATAGAAAACACAGAGTCCGGTGTATCTGCTCATGAAATGCCAAATGTTTTTTTACACACATTGTTTAAAAAAAAGCCCCAAACAAACAAAAAACCATCCAGAAACACCATTGATATTGGTACAGGAGCAGTGTTGATTCATAACATTGATTAAAACAACTGCAACAACAACAAAAATGTTTCATATTTATAAAATCGGCGTGTTTCATGCTCGGCTCAAATCTGTTTGGGAGATTCCAGCCTCATTATCATACACGACCACACCACCTCGGTCACATGACTTCCTGTAGAACCGATCTGTGTTTTTTGGACTTTTCCACTGATTTACCTCAGGTCACAGAATTTATGCTTAAAATTAACCAAATGGAATTTTAGAATATTTACAACCCACCCACCAAAAAACAAACAAAAAACCTCAAAGACTTTGAAAGTTGAATATTTTAAAAAGGTTTTTGCTACAACATGTGTAAAGGTTTTGATGTTGTAACATTAAATGCTTTTCTGATCCTACTTATTCCAGTGCAGGATCCTGGGGGGGGGGGGGGGGGGGGGGCTCCCGGGGGTAGGGAGCTTGAGCGAATGAGGTGGGGTTTCACTCAGGACAGGTCGCCAGTTTATTGCACGCCATGTAACATTGAAAAAACACAAACATGACTAGTTGAAGCTGTTTTTCTAAAAGTCCTAAAGTCAAAATATTCATCAAAACTTTTTTGTTTCCTTTTACTGTTTTCAAAAACAACAAAAAAAAGACAACAAAAAAGTTTTAAGCCACATTAAAATTATTTAAATATGACAAATTAGTTCCAACATGGGATCAAGAGTCCGTTTTAAAAAATACATTTAAACAAAAATTGAAATCTGAGAAATTTAAATCCCCCCTGCAGACACACACACACACACACACACACACACACACACACACACACACACACACACACACACACACACACACACACACACACACACACACACACACACACAAACACACACTGAATGCTGTTGGGTAATTATTTTTAAATAAATTCTGTCTGATTGAAACCTGAATTTCATCAGAGGGAAAGTCAAGAAAATCTCAAATTTCACTACGTTTATGTCAATAAATTCAAAAGGCTGCATCTCAAATCCATGTCTCAACTACACAGCCATGGCTAGTGTTCCCAAACCTAACAGGAAATTTTAGGCGTGAGTTTCGCATCAGAACAGCAGGGGCGCTGTTGATCCCTGCTTTGGATTAAAAAGCTACATGTTTGGAGTGTTTGGTTTCTTTTTGCTTCTTTATTAAATAATCAGAAAATATAAATGGCGTTTTCACAGAATAAATGTCACCACTGAAAACCTAGCTTATGCCACCAGTGGATTTTTCCATAAAAGACGCGATGTATCATCTGTAAATTAGATTCAAACTTGAAACTGAGGTTTGTGAAAATTAAAAAACAACAACAAACATTAAAATGTTTTTTCCTGATGCATTTTGAAGTCAAACAGAATATTTCTTTAGCTGTTAGAAACTTTGTGATTGGATGCTCGTGAAGTGGGTGTGGCCTGACGAGCATTGACCCACAGTGATTGACAGCTGGGCACCAGTGGCACACAGTTTGACTACTCCAAATTTGTGAAAAACAGAACATTATATTTCACACATCTGTGGAAATTTTTTTTGTACTTGAATAATCTGGATGTAACTAATTAATATCAACAAAACAATTTCAATGCAAAAGCTTCCAGATGTTCTCGTGGTTAATTTGACCTTTCTGGATGTATGGACATTTATGTCGAAGTCTGACAACAACATACGCAGTAAAATGATCAGTAATACATTCAATCTTGAAGTATTTTGCTGCATGCCTTCCTGCTGTGTTGATATAAAATCCTTATTCATCTTTTTTTCTTTTCATGACGGCATAATTGAACCATTTGAGGTTAAAAATAAAGTAGCCAGGAAAGGACAAACTTTTACAGGAAAATATCTCAGATTTATAAGATAAAAAGTAACCACATCATTTGACTTCACAAAGTGACAAAGATGCCGCTGTCACTGACCTTGTACGACCCTATGAAATGATACTTTGGAATTAGATGTCAAGATTTGGAAATATTTGGGATTTTAGCCCTCATTCACCAGCACGAGGAACCTGATGAGTAACCGGACTTAACCAAAGTGACACGCACACTTTTCAACTGAATTTCTTGTAAGTTTGTGATTTTAATCTCAGCGAATATATATCATGATTATTTTAATTGATCATATGTTCAAAAAGAAATGTTGTTCTTCCTCCAGCTTCATAAATGTTTTTTTATTTTATTAGATTGAAAAAAGAAAAAATGAATAATGTTTGTAAATGGACAACATGCAGTCGCTGAGAGTGAACGTCTGAATGAATGTGGATTTTGTAAAAATTCCTCCAATCTACTTGTTTCGGTGTCACAATTTGAGACGCAGCCTTCAGGGTTCCTGTTTAAAAACCAGTTTGTTTGAGTTTAAGCTGTCAGTAGTAAACCAGCGGTTGAATTTTAAAAAGAGTTTCTGCAAAAATCACATGGCGTGATGTTGAACCTGCATTTTAAAAATTATTCTGGTTTTGAGTTTTAATGGAGAATTAAAAAAAAAAAAAATCAGTTTTTTAAGTGATGTATTTAATATTTGAATGAGGTAACTACTCGTATTTATTTAGAGATATATAAAAAAATATGCAGAAAGGTGATTGAAACAATGAGCAAAAATGTGAATTTAAAGAGATTTGAAGTCTGCAAACATTTATCTCTTCGGGTCCTTACAGTTTTGTAATCATCGCTGACGGCTCCGCCTCCTTTAGCTATCACGCTTTATACTGAATTTTTATACCGTATAAATCAGGAGTGGCTGACTGGTCAATCGCTGCTGGCCTGTGGGCAGGGGAGGTCAGGGGTTCTGTTGAACTGCCCACTTCGCCCACGTTTAGCGTTTGATGCTGCGATATGTTCGTCTGCTGTTTTGTGGAGCAACTCCGAGTTGAAAAAAAAAACGCCTCTCAAAGCGCGATGACAGCAGCACGCCTGCACTGAGCTTTACTAAGACATTTTTAGGCTTTTTTTTTTTCTTTAAACCTCTAAGCCACTCTGTGTGTCCTCTCTAAAACAGCCGAACACCTGCGACGCATTACTAGCGCCCGTTTTCCACCAAAATGCGCCTAAAGTCTCTTTCTGAGGACATGACGTAAAAAATGATATATTTTTCTTACCTGTCAATCTGGTTTGTGTTTTCTGCATAAACGCATGTTGTCCTTTCTTCCTGCTCAGATGGCAACACAGGGGCAAATCCAGAAGGAAAGGGGGTGTGTGGGAGCACAGCACCCCACAACACCCCTAGATTAATGACCCACTTTTGAAGACATTTTTTCTTATTTCTCTACTACTTATAATAATAATAATAATGATAATAATAATAATAATTTCAACAACATAAATGTTTAGAAAGAATTAAAATGTTTGAAAAATCTTTGAAAGAATTTAATAGTTACATTTATGAACAGTGTAGGTTAGAAATTGTAAGTTTTACTGTTACAGTGCTGTCAACATTTAAATATGTGGTCAAGAAAGATGTATTTTTATTATAAAACATGTACTTGTGTTCATTGCATTGTGGTTAGCACTGTTGCCTCACAGCAAGAAGGTCATGGGTTTGATTCCCACCTGTGGCCTTTCTGTGTGAAGTTTGCATGTTTTCCCCATGTTTGTTTGGGTTTCCTCTGTGTGCTCCATTTTCCTCCCACATTCAAACACATGCAGGTTAGGTTGACTGGAAACGCTGTCCAGGTCGTCTCCCTTGCAAAAAAAAATCTCGATCTCAATGGGACTGAGCTGGTTAAATAAAGGTTAAATTAATATTAAATTGAAGTCAAGAAAGAGTGACTTTATTTCATGTTTTACAATAAAGTGAATGTTGGAAAACGGGTTTTCATTTTCATGTTGAGGTGGCAGCGGGGTGGGGGGGGGTGTTGTCGGCAGCTGCTGAATGTAACTAATAAAGTAACTAGTAATATAACTTAGTTTCTTTTACAACAGAGTTAACAGTAAAGTAAATAAGTTACTTTTTCAAGGAGTAATTGGATTACTTTTCCAAGTAACAGTTGCAACACTGTTCATGATGGTTATAATCGTTCGCTCGTGTTGAAAAGTCACTAGTGTCACATAACTTGATCATCACCAGCCAATATCAGCATGAAAAGTTCCTAGCGTCACATAACACAATGCTACTGGGCTACCGTTAGTATGACAGTTGGCTAACATGCAAATATTTACATGAAAAGGTAACAGGCTAACATTAGCATGAAAACACCCTAATATGACATAACATGATGCTAATAGTTAATGTTTGCATGAGAGCCTGCTAACAACTCACTAACATGATATAACACAAAGCCAATGGGCCACTATGAAAAGTTGCCAGAGTCACATAACGCACTACTAAAAGGCTAAAAGCCCCCTGACACTTGCACAACTTTGATCCGCACACTTGCACGCATTTTGTCGTGATAATTGTGTTCCTAGCTGGATGCACTGGCTGCCACGCACTGTGCACTGGACGCTGCGTATGTTGGAGCTGCAGCTTTTCCTCTCTCTCTCTCTCTCTCTCTCTCTCTCTCTCTCTCTCTCTCTCTCGCACATGCGCACGCTAAACAAGGTGGAGAAAGCATTTGGAACCGTCTAAAAAGGTAATTATGTGTCATGTTTATATTGTAATAGCTAGGTAAAACAGCTGCATGTTCTTTCCTTCTTGTGTGCAGCTGTAAAAGTACGTTTATGATAGATTCAACATCTCGTTAAAATCATTTGGACGAGCTGCGCTCTGATGGGGTGCACTGATGTGGTGCACTGATGCAATCACTCCCACTCATACAAACTGTTTTTTAATTGTTTGCGTGAGGTTCACGTAATTTGGAGATTTTGAACATTTCAAAATTTTCTTTGCGCACAGTTTACAATGGTTTACAACGGGTTTGAGACGAGTTTACTCTCATGTACGACAGCTTGCAAGTGCACGGATCAAAGTTGCAAGTGCAAGTGTCAAGGGGCCTTAACATGAGCATGACAGTCATAAAAACTCAGCAACAAGATGTATCATGTCCTTAAAAACATAATCTAACAATGTGGGTCTTTTTTGTTGTTTGTTTTTAGAAATACTAACATGAAACAGACAGATCTGAGCCTGAGATGATTATTTTACAGAGTTTGTTATTATTACTATTTTATTATTATCATTATTATGTATATGTTGCGGACATGAACGAGCAAAGCTTTTCAGCATTTTACCATGTCATTTAGGTCCTTCAGACTTCTTTTTTTAGTAAATGCTTCAGGGGAGCATTAACATGGCTAAAACCATAATTACAGCCCTCTTAACCCCCTGCCACTTTAAGCATTTTTTCAATGTAGATGTAAATTAATATTCTTCAGACAAGTCAGGGGATGGAAACATTTCCAAGTCACTGAATATGTCTTGGACTTTATTTACATCAATTATGAAAAATACAAAGGTTTCTTTCACCAAAACATCAAATCTAGGCTTTCATCTCAAATGTACTTTCTGACAAACTGTAGCTGAATGTTCCAGGTCTTCTTTTTAAGAAAATCCTCCTCTATATGAAGTTGTAGACATTTGCTTTCAGTTTAAGGAAGATAATTTTAGATTTATTTATTTGTAGTTGAAATGGGATAAATTAAAATGTGTGAAATCCCAAGTGTTCCAATACTTTTGAGTACAGTTGAGAAACATTCCGTGGTATGTGGATTTTTAAGTGAAATACATCATCCTGGTGTCACTCAAAGAGCAAAATGAAGAGGTTATTTAAGTCCTTCAGACAGCAAAATTAAGAGGTTATTTTATGCACAGCTGCCTGCTCATTTAAAAATCACTGTAGACACGCGCATATATAAGACAACCCGAATTAAAGGAGAAATGCTGCTTTTAACAACCTGGACCTCATTTCTGGCACAAAATAGGGTTGTATACTCACCGATATAACTTTGGTGTCATTATTAGTCCACGGTTCAAATGACGTGTTCAGTTCAAGTCTGAGGCAAACATTTTTCTTCTACTAAGGTGGATTAGAACCTTTTGTGGTACACAGCATCAACTACTGGGCAGGAGGAACATAGCAGTCAGTGTGACTCACTGATGTCAAAATGCAGCTTTTTGGGGGGAGGTGATGTTCTAGTGGTTAAGGCATTGGGCTTGAGACCAGAGGATCCTTGGTTCAAAACCCAGCCTGACCGGAAAATCACTAAGCGCCTTTGGGCAAGGTACTTAATCCCCTAGGTGCTCCCAGTGTGTAGTGAGTACCTTGTACAGCAGCACCCTGACATTGGGGTAAATGTGAGGCATTATTGCATAGTGCTTTGAGCGTCTGATGCAGATGGAAAGGCGCTATATAAATGCAGTCCATTTTTTTCAACCAGACGTGCGGTGCTGTAACATGTCAATCATCTGTGTCCAATCAGATTTCAGGGTAGTCCAGTGCAACCCCGGCCTCCGCTCTAGCTCCCCCCATGCTAGGAAGTCTTCAACATTTGACATTTCCTGCTTCACTGTGGACTCAAAATTTGAGACTTCCTGTTTCAGTGTGAACGTGCCGCTGAGTTCCCGTGAGATTCCATGGGATCTCATCTGTTAATCCAGCAAGTGTCGATCCAGGAAGTGTTTGACATTTCCTTTTTCACTGTGGACTCAAAATTTGGCACTTCTTGTTTGGGACTCCCTGTACCATGAGTGAGCTTTGCGTCGCTACGCTCGTATTATTATTATTATCATTATTATAATTATTATTATTATTATTCATTCTTTCATTCATTCATATATTTAAATGTTCTAAATTTGTCCTTTGATCGTGACTGTGACAGCGGGATAATGAGTGTTCTGAAATCGTTTTCCCGTCTGTGGTTGTTTGTAGGTCTTTAGCTAAACGCAGGGCTGGACTGGGGAAATTTTTCAGGCCGGGCATTTTTAACCAAGACCAGGCCACCACCAGGTATCGAAGGGGAAAAAAATTAAGCCTGCTGTGACAGTGTGTTTTTTTTGTTGGTCCCTTAGCCGATCAATGTGCACCAGGAGACACATACATTTTAACACTATAAGAAGCATTATGAAAAGTTCTCCAAAAATACAGTTATCATAGGCTTATCAAAAGTACGATCTATTGACAGTAGGTCACATTACGTTTTAGACATAATAAGCCGTCATTTCATTCAGCCTTGTTACTTAAATTTAGAAACAGAAATTATATAAAAACATTTGTTATAGAAATACTGTAGGCTATACTATAAATAATATATCATTACTTGTGTGATACAATTCATCATATAAAGCAAGAAATGACTGGATGACTGGACCAATGACTGGATACAAAGGTTGAACTTTTGAAATACACAAAAAGGCTACAAGATGGAGACAGTTGTCTATCTCACTACAAGCTACAAGTAACATCAAGGATTTCTTTTATTACCAATTTGTTTTGCTAATCAACTTAGAGAATGACTCTCAATTTAAAGTAAAATGTTAGGTATGTGAAATTATGCCAGGACTTGGGAAAATACATTTTAGACAGGGACGCCGTTATACCACGCCACCGCACCGCAGACTGTGCAAAACAGCATACTTCGTATGACCGACGTACAACCGTCACACAAATAGAATAAAGAATAAAGATACAACCTGGCGGCGACAGCATTGTAGCTAGCAATGCACACCATTTGCACAGGTTACATTGCGAGGCTAGGTTACGTGACTGGCAGAGTTAGCACGAACGAAAATAATATCCCACCTTAATTCATATCTGAGTGACCCAGTTAGACAGCACTTTACTTCGGACCAGAAGATCAGAATGTCTCTCTCACACACAGGTGTCTGATTTATGAACAAGTTAGGTTGCTGTTCATCAATTAATAGCTGAAGTTAACCTTCACTTACTGTCATGGCCGTAGTGGTCCCCGCCTCACTTTATAGTCACCCTTTCTTGACTTCAATGAAAATATATGCTTGTTTTATAAAAAGTAAAATAAAGACCTCTTTCTTGACCTCATATTTAACTGTTGACAGCACTGTAACAGTAAAACTTGTAATTTCTAACCTACATTATTAATAAATGTAACTATTAAATTCTTTCTAACATTTTTCTAACATTTAAATTTTCACTAAAGATTTTACTTGTCGACATTATTATTATTTTAAGTAGTATTAGTAGTTGTAGTAAAAAAAAAGGCTTCAAAACTGGACCTTTAATCTAGGGGTGTTGTGAGGGGGGGACATCCTTGCCCCCCCGCCCCCATTCCATCTGGATTTGCCCCTGCTTGGCGTTTGAGCACAAAGAATGGATAACATTTATTTATGCAGAAAACATGACCAGATTTACAGGTCAGAAAGTTTTATTGCGTTTTCATATCATGTGGTCCTCAGAAAGAGAGTTTAGGTGCATTTGAGTGGAAAATAGTGTTAGTTGTTGACGCGTCGCGGAAGATCAACCGTTTTAACGTGCAGATACGGAGCAGCTCAGCTCAGCTAAAAGGAGGAGGAAAAAAGCATAAAAATGTCTGTAAAGCTCAGTGCAGGTGTGCTGTTATCACCGCGCTTTAAGAGGTGACGAATCGGAGCTGCTACAAAAAAAAAAAAAAAAAAACGCGGATGAAAAGCTCACAGCTCGCTTTGCTTCGTAAAAAAAAAAATAAAAAATCCGCAGGCCAGTAGGCCATCAGGCCACCGGGCAAATGCCTGTTGTGCAATGCTATCAGTCCAGCGGTGGCTAAACGCCACACGAGCTTCTGCTGTAACCTGTAATTATCAGCCTTGTTAACAAAATCACATTTATTTATAGAAAAATAAAAAGCTTTAAAAAAAGTAGGTTTCCATTTGGAGTGCATGGTGACATCGTCCACTGGCAGCAAACTGTTTCAGAATATCATACTGTTGGACTGATAGAGACAGAGACCTGCGTTAGTGAGACATGTTTGGTGGTGGTGCCGCAGCTGGCGTGCGTCACATCAGGTGAAATCTCGCCCTCAGCAGCCATTAACACCAGGCTCCTGATGAATGAACTTCCAAAGCAGCTTGCTTTTACCAATCATCCGCTGTAATGTGCAGAGCCGCGGGTTGTAATTAGACTTTGTGCGTCGCGTGGAAGACGTTTTAGTGGACTGAAGCCCATGCAGGTGTCATTAATCCAGCGTTTGTGTGCCACAGGAACTGGCGCCCACATCTCTGCTGCTGCGAGCTTAAATAAATACTTCTGCTCAAAACCAAACGACGCGGCGTCACGCTGAGGAAGCAAAGAGGCGGGAACGAGTGAGCCGCGTGAAGAGAGAATGACTCTAAAAACAACAACAACAACATTCAGTTTTATACGCAGGTAAACGTGCATAACGATCCAAAACATTTTTCAGAACAGACACAGAACTAAATCTAAATCCAAGACCCCCACGTCCTTATAGCAGGGTAACAACAAAACCCCTGTTTGTCTGTTTGTTTGTGAACAGCCTGGAGCCCACAATTTTTTATAAATCATTATGAAATTTTAACTGAAGATTCATGTCCTGATAGGCAAGACCTGATTAAATTTTCAAGGTCATAGGACAATGGTTAAAGCAAAGAAAAATTTTGGAAATAATCCCCATCTTTAACAATGAAAATTCATAAAAGTTTAAATTTCTTTCACATTTGAGAGCATTATGTAGGATGGAAGCCTTTATTGCCTGACAAAGTTTGATCTGGATCTGATCCAGATTACAGACTTTATGGCCATTTAAATTTAACATTGAAAACTCCATTTAATGTATATTTTAACTTATATCTCAATCAAATGTGTCCCAATCACTGTCATTTTTCTGTTATGAGTTACCTACACCGCCAAAACTGGATGGAGGTTCAAGTTTTATGCCTGTTTATTTATCTTCCAGTTATCGGTCAGAAACCAAGTGCCAAAAAGCAATGACAAATTGTGCACAACAGAGATAACCAATGTTCTGTGAAAATTATCTGAAAAAGAATTCAGAAACTGAAAAAGTTTAACAGGACTTTACCTTGAAATTTTTTCTCCAAGGTAAAATTTTGTGGAATTGGAAACTAGTGTTGGCGGTTTGTTTGTGTTTATTTGTTGTTGTTTTTTCCTGGTGAAAAAAGTGCTGCGAGTGCCCACAGCATTCCCAGCTCCAACAATAAACAGCCAACAACTAGATTATTACGAGCAAAGCGGCGCTCAGTGTTGCACAGCTCGGTACAGGGAGTCCCAAACAGGAAGTGCCAAATTTTGAGTCCACAGTGAAACAGGAAATGTCTTCCTGGATTGACAGACAACATCTCATGGAATATAGGGAATACAGTGGCAAGTTCACATTGAAATAGGATGTGCCAAATTTTAGGTCCATAGTGAAACAAGAAATGTCAAATGTTGAACACTTCCTGGATTGACAGACAAGATCTCATGCAATCTCACAGGAATTCAGTGGCAAGTTCACACTGAAACAGGAAGTGCCAAATTTTAAATCCACTGTGAAACAGGAAATGTCAAATGTTGAACACTTCCTGGCATGGGCGGAGCTAGAGCGGAGACCAGGGTTGCACTGTACTCCCCTGAAATCTGATTGGACACAGATGATTGACATGTCACGGGACCACACGTCTGGTTGAAAAGAGCTGCATTTTGAAATTAGTGACACTTATTGCCTGCTAGGCCCCTCCAGTACAGTAGCAATCCATGTTAGCAGAAGAAGAAAAATGTTTGACTCACAGATTCCAAATGACACCAAATGACATTGGTGAGTAAACAACTGTAACTTTTGTGCCAGAAATTAGGTCAGGTGTTAAAAGCGGCATTTCTCCTTTATAACTGGAAGATGTTCAGGCTGAAAGAAATACAGGTAATTTACTCCTCTGTTTTGTATAAAACCAGTGTAACCGCTTAATTTTGCTCTCTGAAGGACTTATTTTTAAATAACCTCTTAATTTTGTTGTCTGAGTGACACACCAATGACACACCAGTGACAAACTAAATTAAGGTTATCTTCCTTAAACTCAAACTGAAAGCAAATCTCTACAACTTGATATAAATGAATTAAAATATAAAATCCAGCTTCCTGATGAAGTGGTGTGGAGGAGTATTTTCTTAAAAAGAAGACCTGAAAGTTCAGCTACAATTTGACAGAAAGTACATTTGAGATGAGAGCCTAGATTTGATGTTTTGGTGAAAGAAACTTTTGTATTTCTTCATAATTGATGTAAATAAAGTTCAAGACATATTTAGTGACTTGGAAATATTCATGTTTCCATCTCCTGACTTGTCTGAAGAAAACTGGCAATAAAAGTGATTATTATTTACAGATTTTATCAAGTTTTAGATTTGCTTTCAGTTTGAGTTTGAGAAGAAGGAAGATAATTTTGGAAATTTTATTCTTTATATTTTTTGTGTTTCTTGTATTTAAAATGGCATAAACAAATTAAAATGTGTGAAATACCAAGTGTTCCAATACTTTTGGAGGGCACAGTATCCTAACCTTATGATGAGTGCAAAATGAGTGTGGTATTATTACTGTTTTGTTTAAGAATGTTTAATTTTCACTGTTGCTGCACTTTACGTGAAATCATATCATATTGATATGACAATGTTGAGATAAATTAATTTGCCCATATTGTACAGCCCTACTACCAACTCGCTGAAAACTTTGAATATTAATTTACATCTACATTAAAAAAATACTTAAAGTGGCAGGGGGTTAAGAGGGCTGTAATTAGGGGGGTCTGGGAGGTGGCGCCCCCCAGAAGCTGAAAGGTTTTAGCCATGCTAATGTTCCCCTGAAGCATTTGCTCAAAAAAAGTCTGAAGGACCTAAATGACATGGTGAGATGCTGAAGAGCTTCGCCTGTTCATGTCTGCGACATATGAACGGCAATTAAAAGTCTTCACCCTCAACAAGAACTGCTCTGATGAGATGATAGGTGCAGCGTTTTTTTTTTGTTTGTTTGTTTGTTTTTCTAGCAGCAAACTCATTTAACAATGCTCTCATTTAACAATGGTTAAAAACGCTATATGGACATGGTGCCTGATGTTTATTTTGATTTTTATGGGGTTTTGGGACTAGGTTTATCCAATTTGATAACTTTTTCTTCTGTTGCTTCTCTTTCTAAGTGACCTTTGGCTTTGCAATATGGTGCCACCTATACTACAAACTTTGAAATGCATTCTTATAGTGAATTGATTCATCTCAGAGATTATTCATCAAACTGACAGCGGCCATTTGAAGCACCAGTACCGTGTTACTGTTAGAAATTAACATTTTTTTGTTGTATGAAAACACTAATGATTGATAATTTAATCAATCATTAAAATATTGACAGTTTGAGTTCATTAATCTATCTTTATATGTTCTGCCTGGATTGAAGACTTTGTCTGGTTATGACCCCGAGTGAATGCCTTTAGTACTGAATGTGTCTGTGAGGCCACCCTCATGTGCAGTGTTCGGCACTGACACTTTAGTTTTGCCAAAACAAAGCAACATCTAATCGTGGACTTTTTAAAATCAAACTTTCTGACTGTTTGTGGCCCCCAAACTAACAAAATAATCTTATTAACCCCAATATAAAAACTTTTTATTTTGAAATTTTTACTTTCCTGATCACATGAACAGACGATGAAGTCTTTCATCAATCCAACAGGATTTACGTGAGCGCCACCTTCATGAAAAACCGCTGGTAATCTGCTGGTTAGATGAAAACATGAGAAGATAATTTTCAGCAATTTTTTGGGGAGAAAATCTAACACACCATGATCCATGAATTCCCGTCAATGGGAAATATTCACTTGAGAAAAATAAGTTGGAATATTCTGCAGAGTGTTGCGTTTGAAACATCTGAAGTTGTCCAACAGGAAGGCAGCTAGTAACACCTCATGTATGAGCAATTGTTTTATGTATAATATATATATAAGTAAAATAACTGTATTGTTTTCATACATTTACTGTATTTTCTGGAATATAAGTCACACCTTTTTTCTGTATTATCAGTGTCATGACGTAGCTAGCTAGATGGACTTAGTCAGTATGACTCCTCAGTAAGCCAGTTAGCTTGGTAAGTGAACATTTACCTAGTTTCTTGCTAATGTGCTAATTGGAGTTTGTGATTTACTCAGTTAGTTGCAACGTTATGTATTTGTGCATGAGGAGTAGCACACTAGCCCCGCCTTTTCTGGTAGCTAAAACATACAGGCGGTACAAATAAATAAGTCACTTGGTTTCCAAAATTTCAGATGAAAGTTTCAGCTTTTATGTAACGTGGTGATTCTGAAAAGCCCACAGTTTGAATTTACAGCTTTAAATGTAACTGACAGCTGGTGTTCAATGGTTTACTACTGACAACAATGTGAGAAAAATCTTCAGTATTTGCACCTCCCACTTCCTTGTTTTTGGTTCTGATGGAATTCAGTTGGCGCTGGTTGGTGTGTCGACTTCATCCCCTCATCAACCAATCACATTCAGCTGTGTGGCAAAGTTTGAGAGAAAAACAATAAAGATGTAGCTCGGCACCATTGGTGACGCTCAAGAGTTCTGCTTTGCTGCAGCGTGACAGCGACGGCGTCGTTTCTCCGTGAAGCTTTTCAGTCAGTTCCACATCGCAGGTTGGAGGTCTGCTGACGCCACGGCGGCCTTGGATCAGGATCCTCTGTGGAGTATTTACAGAACTGTACAGCCAGATAAGAAAAAAGTTCTCAGCAGGAACTCTGTAGACCAGAGAGCAGCTTCTGCTGCCATGAGCCACTGCTGCAAAAAAATGAAGCCGGTCATACCGACGTGGCTTAGAGCGGTATTTCCTGGAGGCTCTGGGGTCGAAAGAGAAAAATCCCAAAAAATATCAAACAAATCCAAAACTCAAGATAGATATCGTTACACAGGATACTAAAGTGGGATGTACACAGACTTTGCCTTCAGTCTGAAGGTGTTTTTGTTTTTCAACACGGCGACACAGCGTAAAGCGACGCACAGAATTCAACTCAAATACGTGATGCGCTAAAAAGTTTCCTGTTAAATTATCACAACCACATGGTGAAGTTTACATTCCTGCCACAGCACAAGTGGCTGTGTGTCTTCTTCCTTTGATTTTTAAATTCTATTTTACATTTGATTGGGTTGAGGGGGCGGTGGCGGTGGACAAGAGGGACTGGGTCTAAATATAGCCTTGTATGGTGTATGTCATTATAAAAAGGAATGAGGAGAAGTGGATCAGGAGGCACGGGACACCCTGGAGGTGCGGGGGGGGGGGGGGGGGGGGTAGCAGTGAGAAATGACTGTGGGGGTACAGATGGATGGCCACGCCCTCACAGGTAGATCTCCCTCTTTGAGGTGGGGCCGGTCGGGGTGGTCGCTGAGTGGTACTCCACTGCCTGGCTCAGTGGGATCTCCTCCATGCCACAGTCTTTACCGGATGAGTCTCCGCTTCCGGAGTAGGCACTGGTGTAGGGTGTCATGAACCGCATGCTGGCCACTTTGGACCCCACTCCACTGCCGCCGCCTGTTTCACGCTCCTCTGTCGCTATGGGCTTGGGGCTGCCATTGGCCATCAGCTGCTCCTGGCCATCCATCTCCTGGTAAGGCACAAAGGTGGAGAGCTTGGGAGCGTTCTTGGACAGCTTGCGATTGGGGGAAGGCTGGCCAGGCATCCAGCAGGAGTCAGAGTGGCCGAACTCGGTGCACTCGCGGGTGCAGTTACCAGTCATCGCCACGTCGGGCAGAGGCCTGAGATCTACAGAGAAACACAGAGAAGAAAGGGACAGTGAGAAGCCTGGAAAGGAATGGAGGGTTTAGATAAAACAGATGAAGATGGCATGATGACAGGTGACTGATGGTATTAGCCTGAATGCATGAGGCCCAACTGATCAACCAGCACCGCAGCAACAAGTGTGTTTAACCCATATTTACATCAGACGGCCTCAACAGCACCAAGAGGTCCATCCAGCACCTCATCTTCTAGTATGTACAAACTCATCCATGCATCTGGGACTGTAATCTGGCGAACTTTCTGCACATAAGCAGCAAGGTCGAAAACCAACATTGAATGCCCATGACCTTCGATCACTCAGGCGGCACTGCATTAGAAACTGACATCATGGTGTAAAGGATCTTACCATGTGGGCTCAGGAACACTTCAGAAAAACAATGTCAGTTAACACAGTTCGTCGCTACATCTACAAGTGTTAAAACAAGTTAAAACTACTCTACAAGTTAAAACTCTACCATGCAAAGCAAAAGCCATACATCAACAACATCCAGAAATGCTGCTGCCTTCTCTGGGCCTGAGCTCATTTGAAATGGACAGATGCAAGTGGAAAAGTGTGCTGTGGTCTGATGAGTCCACATTTCAAATTATTTTTGGAAATCATGGACGTCGTGTCCTCCAGACAAAAGAGGAAAAAGACCATCCAGATTGTTACTGTACCTGCGCAAAAGCCAGCATCTGTGATGGTATGGGGGTGTGTTAGTGCACATGGCATGGGCAACTTACATATCTGTGATGGCACCATCAATGCTGAAAGGTACATCCAGGTTTTGGAGCAACACATGCTGCCATCCAAGCAACGTCTTTTTTTAGGGACGTCCCTGCTTATTTCAGCAAGATTAGATTAGATTAGATTAGATTAGATTAGATTAGATTAGATAAGCCTTTATTCATCCCTCAATGGGGAAATTTCAGATTTCCACACTCACATTCCACATACAACAGCAATTGATCTACAATTATTACTTGTTTACCGTAATAATGGCACACATCAGAATTAGGACAACACATACATTTGACATTGTTTATGTGCACTAAACTTGAAACAGCCTGTTTTCCAATTGAGGCGATGTGAGTGTGTTGGTAGCTACTGCAACTATCAAGTTGCACTGCCTGCCAGCTTGGGAAAGAACGGAGGCCAGCCACAGGAAGGCAGGGGCAGGAAAAGAGGTGAGAGGAGAAAACTGGAGCATGCTTCAGTCCATGTGTAAGTCTGTCAGTTTATTGTCCTTGTGGGTTGAGATAAGAATGGAGCCGAATAATCTCACCAGAGCCTGGATAAATTCCTCTGGAGGTAAACAGTGGGCAATTGACCTTGATGCTAGATAGCTTGTAGTGTTGCAGCTGAGCAGTGAAAACACTATTAACAAGACAACGACAAGCCACATTCTGCACATGTTACAACAGCGTGGCTTCGTAGTAAAAGAGTGCAGGTACTAGACTGGCCTGCCTGCAGTCCAGACCTGTCACCCATTGAAAATGTTTGCAGCATTATGAAGTGCAAAATATGACAACGGAGACCCCGGACTGTTGAACAACTGAAGTCGTACATCAAGCAAGAATGGGAAAGAGTTCCACCTACAAAGCTTCAACAATGAGTGTCCTCAGTTCCCAAATGCTTATTGAGTGTTGTTAGAAGGAAAGGTGACACAGTGGTAAACATACCACTGTCCCAGCTTTTTTGAAATGTGTTGCAGGCATCCATTTCAAAATGAGAAAATATTTGCACAAAAACAATAAAGTTTATCAGTTTGAACATTAAATATCTTGTCTTTGTGGTGTATTCAATTGAATATAGGTTGAAGAGGATTTGAAAATTATTGTATTCTGTTTTGATTTACCTTTTACACAATGCCCCAACTTCATTGGAATATATATATATATATATATATATATATATATATATATATATATATATATATATATATATATATATATATATATATATATTATGAAAGGAGGAAATATATGAAAGAATTAATCTGCATTTTACAATTTAGTTACAATACAGTGATGGTGATGGTCACATCTGTGGTAGCTAGCATAGAATGCATTGTATCATCACTATCTGGATTTCTTTTTAGCCAATCAACACGCTTCTGGTCGCAGTAACGATTTTTGATTGGCAGTGCCTGGCTAACGTGTTTTATTTTTCAATTTTTTTATTATTATTTATCGTTAGTTTCAGTTACATTATCTACAAGTCTGTTATCATGGGGGAACATTAAAATTTCTGGAATATAACGGACCCACCGCTGAAAAAACAAAGTCTCACTGTAAGGGGTGTTCCCTGCAGTGGAAAACCATGGAGCAGGGTGCACAGGATGATCAGATTTTGTAGAAGTGTGACCACAGAGAGTTGGAGAGAAAGCAGTGGCGAGTGATGACGGCAGACAGATGTGTCTGTGATCTCAACAGGAGAGTTGTGACATGAACACGGGACGTGAAATGGCTCCCGGCGGTTCAGGTTTGCGATGTTGCCTGCGATGTTGCCTGCTAACAAAATTTTGACTATTAGAGAAAAAATTACTCATAACCATCCCAAAGATGTATCGTTATCTTTGGCTGCTTTCAGTGATGCCGGTATTTGGTTAGACTCTTTCTCTCCGATTGTTCTGTCTGAGTTATTTTCATTAGTTACTTCATCCAAACCATCAACATGCTTATTAGACCCCATTCCTGCCAGGCTGCTCAAGGAAGTCCTACCATTATTTAATGCTTCAATCTTAAATATGATCAATCTATCTTTGTTAGTTGGTTATGTACCACAGGCCTTTAAGGTGGCAGTAATTAAACCATTACTTAAAAAGCCATCACTTGACCCAGCTATCTTAGCTAATTATAGGCCAATCTCCAACCTTCCTTTTCTCTCAAAGATTCTTGAGAGGGTAGTTGTAAAACAGCTAACTGATCACCTGCAGAGGAATGGTCTATTTGAAGAGTTTCAGTCAGGTTTTAGAACTCATCATAGTACAGAAACAGCATTAGTGAAGGTTACAAATGATCTTCTTATGGCTTCGGACAGTGGACTTATCTCTGTGCTTGTTCTGTTGGACCTCAGTGCTGCTTTTGATACTGTTGACCATAAAATTTTATTACAGAGATTAGAGCATGTCATAGGTATTAAAGGCATTGCGCTGCGGTGGTTTGAATCATATTTGTCTAATAGATTACAGTTTGTTCATGTAAATGGGGAATCTTCTTCACAGACTAAAGTTAATTATGGAGTTCCACAAGGTTCTGTGCTAGGACCAATTTTATTCACTTTATACATGCTTCCCTTGGGCAGTATTATTAGACGGTATTGCTTAAATTTTCATTGTTACGCAGATGATACCCAGCTTTATCTATCCATGAAGCCAGAGGATATACACCAATTAGCTAAACTGCAGGATTGTCTTACAGACATAAAGACATGGATGACCTCTAATTTCCTGCTTTTAAACTCAGATAAAACTGAAGTTATTGTACTTGGCCCCACAAATCTTAGAAGCATGGTGTCTAACCAGATCGTTACTCTGGATGGCATTTCCCTGATCTCTAGTAATACTGTGAGAAATCTTGGAGTTATTTTTGATCAGGATATGTCATTCAAAGCGCATATTAAACAAATATGTAGGACTGCCTTTTTGCATTTACGCAATATCTCTAAAATCAGAAAGGTCTTGTCTCAGAGTGATGCTGAAAAACTAATTCATGCATTTATTTCCTCTAGGCTGGACTATTGTAATTCATTATTATCAGGTTGTCCTAAAAGTTCCCTAAAAAGCCTTCAGTTGGTTCAGAATGCTGCAGCTAGAGTACTGACGGGGACTAGCAGGAGAGAGCATATCTCACCCGTGTTGGCCTCCCTTCATTGGCTTCCTGTTAATGCTAGAATAGAATTTAAAATTCTTCTTCTTACTTATAAGGTTTTGAATAATCAGGTCCCATCTTATCTTAGGGACCTCGTAGTACCATATTACCCCATTAGAGCGCTTCGCTCTCAGACTGCGGGCTTACTTGTAGTTCCTAGGGTTTGTAAGAGTAGAATGGGAGGCAGAGCCTTCAGCTTTCAGGCTCCTCTCCTGTGGAACCAGCTCCCAATTCAGATCAGGGAGACAGATACCCTCTCTACTTTTAAGATTAGGCTTAAAACTTTCCTTTTCGCTAAGGCTTATAGTTAGTGCTGGATCGGGTGACCCTGGACCATCCCTTGGTTATGTTGCTTTAGACGTAGACTGTGGGGGGGTTCCTATGATGCACTGTTTCTTTCTCTTTTTGCTCCGTATGCATCACTCTGCATTTAATCATTAGTGATCGATCTCTTTTTCCTGGTTCTTTCCCTCAGCCCCAGCCAGTCTCAGCAGAAGACTGCCCCTCCCTGAGCCTGGTTCTGCTGGAGGTTTCTTCCTGTTAAAAGGGAGTTTTTCCTTCCCACTGTGGCCAAGTGCTTGCTCATAGGGGGTCGTTTTGACCGTTGGGGTTTTTCATAATTATTGTATGGCCTTGCCTTGCAATGTGGAGCGCCTTGGGGCAACTGTTTGTTGTGATTTGGCGCTATATAAGAAAAAAGTTGATTGATTGATTGATTGATTATTAACTGTGGAATGAAAGAATCAAGAAACACAAAGATGATGACAGCTATTGGATGTTTACTAACCATCACATGGAAGTCATAGAATTTGGAAGGAGATAATGACTTTGTTTCAATACAATGTAAACTAGTGTTTCAGGGTTTGTATTTGCTATTACTTTGTTTGTGGTTATTCAGTCTTATTTAGACGTATTTCATGGTTTTGGGGGGTAAAATATCTTTGCATTAGCTTTCTGAAAATACGGTGGGTCAAAAAGGTGCCGGAGCCAGAAATACAGTAGTTAGCGAAATTCAGGCAAAAACAAATAGTGGTGGTATGTAAGTACCTTCTTGCAGTAGTTTTTTCTGGCCACATGTTTAGCACGAAGCATTGTGTTTGTGATTTGACTGCATTAATTCAACTCTGTAGATATTAGCTGATGATAATTAGCCACACACACACACACACACACACACACGGGAAGTCAGTGTGTGAGCTTTCTGTGGTGTCACAGCGCCACTCTGGTTGACATTTGTAGTTCATCAATGTGCTGAAACAGAAAAGAACAGAAAACACGCTGATTATTTACAAAAAACAAACTCCACAGGAGATTTATGTGTTTTTGTCAAAATACAGACACTGACTGAGGTTTTATTTTTTATTCAAATGATGTATAATTGTGAGTTTTTTCCTTTGTTTGAATTCATTTTTTATTCCTCTGATTGGCGTTTATTTGTGCTTTTCTTTGTGTTTGTTTTTTTTGTTTGTAACTGTCGACTCTGTTTGCTTGAAGAGAATTCAGCGGAAAATTAAAGCTGACTTGAAATTTGACCTCCGGGTCACAAATATGCCGATTTGTTTTTCACCCTCCCTGTCCCCCACATCTGCCGCTTTAGTTCAAAATCACGTCCTCGTTTGAGCCCCGTTAAGTAAAACACTGTGTGAAATGTTCCGTTAGAATGTAACGGAATAAAAATCAAATAAGAAATGTGCTCTGGATATTTAAAGTGTTCACCATTTAAAGAAAGAACAAACATGGAAAATATGTTGAATCCAACCTCAGAACGTTTTGCTTCACGCTCAGGTACAGAAGTATTTGGACATTTATTTATTTATTTATTTATTTTTTAATATATAAATCTCGCTGAAATTGCGCATCTGCTGAAGAAAAACCTGAAACTTATTTTCCTATTTGATGTAACATGGTCGTGTGTTTCTTGGGTCTCACTTCATTTCTGTATGTTATTTAAGTTAAGAGCTCAATCCCTTTTTTTCCACCAGCATTAATGTAAACAGGCTTGATGATGATGGACAGATGGACGCCATCAGGACTTTATCAGCTGACCCTGCATTTTTTTTTTTACATAAATTTGAAGTTTTGAGTACGTTTCAGTCATGATACTATAATTTATTTATTTATTTTTCATTTTGTTTGTTTGTTTTTACTGAATCACTGTTCGATGATTGTTTTCCTCCAGAAATGCTTTTTTCACCAGCTTTTTTTTTGTCAGCATCTGAATGCACCAAATGGAGATGTTTGCATGTGTGATTCTTTAAACAGTTTTGTCCTTTTCTTGGCGACTTTGTGTGATTTTTAAGTCTGATATAAATAAATCTGGTGTCAGGCGGACGGAGGGCTGAGTTTGCATGAAAAAAAAAATCAGCGCTCAGAATGGAAAAAGGTCAAAGATGGAAGCAGAAATATCAATGTGTCTGCAGAACGTAACCTTTCTTCTGTGCGTGACATTAGATCATCCTCTGATTCTGGAGGACCAGGAGGCGGTGCAGGTGCTGGTCCTCCGGGGGAATGGCGCTTACATCCCAAAATGCATTGTGCTTCATGCATAATTGGAATTCATTGCCTCCTTTTTGCTAAAGCAGCGACAGTCGGCTTTTCTGTCTGTTTGCAGGTTGATGTGCATGTTCTAATCCCACGGAGTGCTGAGTAGCGCCCGTGCTCGCACTTTAATTTTTCAGCCTCTTCCTCACGTTCTCAAGGCCGTGGAAGCCGAGTTTAGTTTTGAAGCGTTTCCCCTGCAGAAGCACGCCGCTTGCAAAAATGTGAAGCTCTGTGCGAGCGCCTCTTTAATAAGAGCTTTGGCTGAGAACGCCGTGTCAGCACCACGCCATGCCGTCGACTCGAGGAAAAAACATGAACAGTGCAGTCGCACACAGCCTGAGGGTGGCGCTGCACTCAGTAACCTTTGACCTCTGTCCTGATGGGCAGCTCAGTGAGGCTCATCTTCCAGCTGAAAGGTGAGGACTTCAAATCCTGGCTGCCCCAACATTTATAGAACACAACTCACCCACTAAACCCGTTAACCCAACAACCGGTTAAACCATTAACCTGTTTAACCTGATAACGCGTTAACAGTGCTGATTTAACACTGAAGGAGAAGAAGAACAATTTCTGTAATCCCTGTTTTTACACATATTATGGATCATGTCTTTTGTGGCAGAGATTAAGAAATAAACTGACATTAAATGAGATGTTTTCTGAGAGTTTTGGTATCAGGGTATAATAGGGTGTTGGCGAGTCACGTGAATTACCACAATCTATGCCATTAATTTCTCCGTTTAATAAACCACTTGTCTGTTTATGGTCTGGAATTAATGAGGCTTTAAAAGTGCGCCGAGGTGAACGCATCACAGAGGTTAGAAAACGTTTTGGAAAACCCAGATGAGGGTGAGACGCTGGTGTTCTTCAGAGGACTCTCAGTGAGGCATGGCAGTCGCGATGGTGGTGGCGGCAGTGTCACGGGGCCACCATGCTGAATCCAAGTTTGCCTCTATTAGTTAGGACTATTTAAAACAGAGAATCCCTCCTGGGTTTCCTCGTCGAGTCCTTATCATCATTCCTGAGTTCCAGTTAACCCCTGAGACCCCAGCGCGCCCCGACCGCCTCTCTCTGCATAATACATGCCGCTGCCGCAGTCACCATTTTTTGGTCAAACTAATTAGATCTCAGAGTCTTCTCCCGGGAAGATGTCAGCGGCATGAAATGGGAAGAGTTTCCAGATGAGTATCTGACGTTTGGACCGAGGAAACCGCTGGTTGCCGCCCTCCTTTCGGGTTTTTCGCCACACAGATATGTTAAATCCTCGTGCTTCCTCTGATAAATGGAGGTGAACACACACAAAAGAGAGCTTCACTTTTTCTGCTTCTGCTTGAAGTGTTAATGTGTTTAATTACTTTTAAGTTCTTTTTTTGAGGCAGCAGAAAAACCTTCAGTTAATGCCGTTGCTCGGTTGATGATAATGGCTACAATTTATTTTCCAGGGACAATAGAGGAGTGAGAGGCGGCACCGCTCTGAACGCTCAGAGACGTCCAACAGAAAAACCGTGATGCACTGCTTCTTCCCACGCTGCAGCCAGCGCTGCTGCGAACACAGATTTACAAAGTGTTTCTAAGCTTACAGCTGGACAAATTAAGGGTATCAGTGCAGCCTAGACGAGTGGGCGTGGCTAGAAGCTGTGTGATTCAGGGTGGTGCTATCAGTGTCGTGATAATATATGAAGCTGCATGTCAGGTTTAGTCAAAATCACGGGTGGATCCAGAAACTTGTGTGTGTGTGTGGGGGGGGGGGGGGGGGGGGGTCCAATTCATCACAATTGGACAATCTGCTCTGTCATTGATATGAAAAAATAGTAATACAAGCAAAGCAATGTGCCGCTCATGGTACAGCGAGTCCCAAACAGGAAGTGCCAAATTTTGAATCCACAGTGAAACAGGAAATGTCAAAAATCAAACACTTCCTGGATGACACTTCCTGGATTGACAGATGAGATCTCGTCGGAACTCAGTGGCAAGTTCACACTGAAATAGGAAGTGCCACATTTTTAGTCCACAGTGAAAAAGGAAATTTCAAATGTTGAACACTTCCTGGCATGGGTGGAGCTAGAGCGGAGGCCAGGGTTGCACCGGACTCCCCTAAAATCTGACTGGACACAGATGATTGACATGTCACAGCAAAAAAAAAAAGAAAAAAAGAGCTGCATTTTGAAATCGGCGACACATATTCACAGATAGGTCCCTCTTGTCCAGTAGTTGGTATATGATATGTAAAACAAGAAGTTCTAATCCACTTTATGAGAAGAAGAAAAATCTTTGACCCAGATTTGAACCTGAATACATTGTCTGAACCGTGGACCCCTAATGACACCAGAGTTATATCGGTGCGTAAACGACCGTATTTTATGCCATAAATGAGGTCCAGGTTGTTAAAAGTGGCATTTCTCCTTTAATTCGGGTTGTCTTATATATACAACCCCTGGCAAAAATTATGGAATCACCGGCCTCGGAGGATGTTCATTCAGTTGTTTATTTTTGTAGGAAAAAAGCAGATCACAGACATGACACAAAACTAAAGTCATTTCAAATGGCAACTTTCTGGCTTTAAGAAACACTATAAGAAATCAAGAAAAAAAGATTGTGGCAGTCAGTAACGGTTACTTTTTTAGACCAAGCAGAGGAAAAAAATATGGACTCACTCAAATCTGAGGAATAAATTATGGAATCACCCTGTAAATTTTCATCCCCAAAACTAACACCTGCATCAAATCACATCTGCTTGTTAGTCTGCATCTAAAAAGGAGTGATCACATCTTGGAGAGCTGTTGCACCAAGTGGACTGACATGAATCATGGCTCCAACACGAGAGATGTCAGTTGAAACAAAGGAGAGGATTATCAAACTCTTAAAAGAGGGTAAATCATCACGCAATGTTGCAAAAGATGTTGGTTGTTCACAGTCAGCTGTGTCTAAACTCTGGACCAAATACAAACAACATGGGAAGGTTGTTAAAGGCAAACATAATGGTAGACCAAGGAAGACATCAAAGTGTCAAGACAGAAAACTTAAAGCAATATGTCTCAAAAATCGAAAATGCACAACAAAACAAATGAGGAACGAATGGGAGGAAACTGGAGTCAACGTCTGTGACCGAACTGTAAGAAACCGCCTAAAGGAAATGGGATTTACATACAGAAAAGCTAAACAAAAGCCATCATTAACACCTAAACAGAAAAAAACAAGGTTACAATGGGCTAAAGAAAAGCAATCGTGGACTGTGGATGACTGGATGAAAGTCATATTCAGTGATGAATCTCGAATCTGCATTGGGCAAGGTGATGATGCTGGAACTTTTGTTTGGTGCCGTTCCAATGAGATTTATAAAGATGACTGCCTGAAGACAACATGTAAATTTCCACAGTCATTGATGATATGGGGCTGCATGTCATGTAAAGGCACTGGGGAGATGGCTGTCATTACATCATCAATAAATGCACAAGTTTATGTTGATATTTTTGACACTTTTCTTATCCCATCAACTGGAAGGATGTTTGTTTCAAGAAGATAATGCATCTTGCCATAGAGCAAAAACTGTGAAAACATTCCTTGCAAAAAGACACATAGGGTCAACTTCATGACATAGGGTTATTGTCAACGAGCAGATGTGATTTGATGCAGGTGTTAGTTTTGGGGATGGAAATTTACAGGGTGATTCCATAATTTATTCCTCAGAATTGAGTGAGTCCATATTTTTTTCCTCTGCTTGGTCTAAAAAAGTAACCGTTACTGACTGCCACAATCTTTTTTTCTTGATTTCTTATAGTGTTTCTTAAAGCCAGAAAGTTGCCATTTGAAATGACTTTAGTTTTGTGTCATGTCTGTGATCTGCTTTTTTTCTACAAAATTAAACAACAGAATGAACATCCTCCGAGGCCGGTGATTCCATAATTTTTGCCAGGGGTTGTATGTGTTTCTCCAGTGATTTTCAATGAGCAGGGAGCTGTTGATTCATGAGATATAACATGAAGATGCTCAAGCTGAAAGAAATACAGGTAATTTAATCCTCCTTTGTTCTGTATGAAATCTGTGTAACCTCTTAATTTTGCTCACTGAAGGACTTATTTTTAAATAACCTCTTAATGTTGCTGTCTGAGTGACACACCAGTGACACAACTTTAGATAAAGAATCTAAAGTTATCTTCCTTAAACTCAAACTGAAAGCAAATCTCTGCAACTTGTCATAAATTAATTAAAAATATAAAACACAGCTTCCTGATGAAGTGGTGCAAAGGAGGATTTTCTTTAAAAAGAAGACCTGAACATTCAGCTATACAATTTGCAAAAAAAAGTACATTTGAGATGAAAGCCTAGATTTGATGTTTTGCTGAAAGAAACTTTTGTATTTCTTTGTAATTAATGTAAATAAAGTCCAAGACATATTCAGTGACTTGGAAATGTTCATGTTTCATGTTTGTGAAATTCCAAGTGTTCCAATACTTTTGGAGGGCACAGCATCCTAACCTTATGATGAGTGCAAAATGAGTGTGGTATTATTACTGTTTGATTAGAAATGTTTAATTTTCATTGTTGCTGCACTTTATGTCAAATCATAGTCACATCGTATATGATACTGATATGAAAATTCTGTAAGGTATATCTTCTATTATACATTACAAATCTAAGGTGGAACTCTACTAGTGTTTACTAAGTTACACCTAAATATCTAAATATCTCTATAAAAGAGAGAGAGTAGAGCCACTTAGGTGCGTGGTCTTGAGAACCAGGGACGGTCGGTTGAAAAGCTTTTTTATCCCATGGGAAGTCTCCCTACCCAGCTAAGTGGCTCAAGAATATGAACAGCACAAGTGACATTTACATGGCAATTTATGTGACAATACTGAAATATGATAATTTGGCTATATTGTACAGCCCTACTGTCAACTAGCTGAAAACTTTGAATATTAATTTACATCTACATTAAAAAAATGCTTCAAGTGGAAGGGAGTTAAGAGGGCTGTAATCGGGGCCAGCTGAAAAGTAAAAAAAAGAAAAATGCTTAAAAATGTGGGGGGTGTGGGGGGGGGAGCAAAGCCCCTCCAGAAGATGAAAGGCAAAATAAGGAAAATGCTTAAAAAGGTGGGGGTATGGGGGTGCTCTGCTCCCCCAGAAGCTGAAAGGTTTTTGCCATGCTAATGCTCCCCTGAAGCATTTACTCAAAATAAAGTCTGAAGGACCTAAAGGGCATGGTGAGATGCCAATGAGCTTTGCTCATTCATGTCCGCAACATATGGATATTACGAGCGAAGCGTCACACAGTGTCACAAAGCTCCCTCATGATACACTGAGTCCCCATCAGGAAGTGCCAAATTTTGAGTCCACAGTGAAACAGGTAATGTCAAATGTTATACCCTTCCTGGATTGACAGTAGACGAGATCTCGTGCAATCTCACGGGAATTCAGTTGCAAGTTCACACTGAAACAGGAAGTGACAAATTTTGAGCCCACAGTGAAACAGGAAATGTCAAATGTTGAACACTTCCTAGAGTTACAGAAGAGGATATTAACCTGTTTTTTGTGTAACTTTCTGTTTGTCTCAATTAAAAAAAAAAAATTTAAAAAAGAGAAAGAGGAAGGGAATTCAGTGCACAGTCAACACTGAAACAGGAAATGCTAAATGTTGAGTCAACATTGAATCCAGGAACACTACAGTGAAAGGCAGCGTGCACCTTGACAACGCATGAGGTGAGTCAGTGACTATTCAGTGTGTAAACTGCATGAAGGTTTTTAGCCATGCTAATGATGCACAGAAGCATTTACTGAAAAAAAAAGTCTGACGGACCTAAATGACATGTTGAGATGCTGAAGTGCTTCGCTTGTTCATGTCCGCAACATATACATATGAATATTTGTTTCAATTATGTCAAACATTAAGTTATCAAACTTTATTTTGTCTTATGTCTTAATTTTTATTTATTTTTTATTTTCTTTCATTCTTCATATTTTTCCTTGCATCTTTTAATTCTTTTATTTTTTGCATGGTGGGGGGGGGCATCCCCCTGGTTACCAGTCCGACATTCTGATTACCTTCAGGATACTTTTGTTTGTAAATAATTAAATTTTCTCACTGGTCACATGGAAGCTTGCCAAACTATCATCTACAGACAGACAGAGACAGATTTTTTTTAATGCAACAGAATGCAAAAAATAAAATACTCACAATGGGCCTCATGTATCAATGTGCGTACGGCGATATTTGAGCGTATATGGGGTGTACTCCAAAACGGCTGCGCCACTTGGCATTTATCAATGTGGTCGTTGGCGTACGCTGCGCTGAAAATATACACCAGGTCGAGAGGTGGCGTAAATTATACACCAAAATGAACCAGCACTGGAATCCACATAAAAATGTAAATGATCAACATGATAAACAGTGCCATTATACAAATCAATGCATATGTTACATAAATAACACTTTCCTGATTATACTACATAATAATCAATACAAATCCCGCTTTTGCGGGATTGCTGGTCTATCGAGCACGATCCGTGGCCACAGCGCTGACTGCAAAGAAAGCGCTGCTCGCCTTTTTCTCCAGACTTCGAGCCTGGAGCCAGAGCAGCGCTGAGCTTAACTTTATGTGGTGTGATCGTTTTAGACTATGAAATTGATAATTACAACTGTAGTGTTGTCATTCATTGCAATCAGGTTGTGTCGTCTCCATTCGTTTGTCACAATAAAATAAATAAAGAAATACATTTTAAGAATAAAGAAATCTGAAAAATTAGAATTATTGACGTGAAAAGAGAATACAGTGGTCCCTCGCTATAACGTGGTTCACCTTTCGCGACCTCGCCATTTCGCGGAGTTTTTAGTCCAATTTTGCATGCCTTTTTTTTTACAGTGTTCTGTGTTCTGCGTGTCTGTTTATAAGAATCTTCTTGCCCAGAAGAAAAAAGAGCGCCAACAACTACTCATAACTGTGTTTGTCACTCGGAAACAGACACCTGCAGCCAGGTGTGAGTGGAAAAAGGCGCGGCGCCAGGACGCAGAGGCGCGATCTGTGAAATACTGGTCAGTCACTATTAATAATTTCTTATGTGTCCAACCTCGTACGTTGATCGTTAAAATTAAATTTGTTAGTTCTAAAAGCCATCATAATTATTTATAGGAAAACGTTCTATTTTTATTTCTCAAACAAATGTTTGGGCCTGAAAACAGTTTGGTCTTATTTTTCTACTAAGGTTTGAACTTTGAGAGTGTTTACACACGAGAGAAAAGTGAGAAAATGTTCATGCCTGATTGAGAAAAGTGTATAAAGTGGTTTTACAGGGTTTTTACAGCTTTAAAATGTCTATAATAATTGTAAAAATAACGCTGACTACGTTGCGGTTTCGCGTATTACGGGCTATTTTTAGAACGTAACTCCCGCAATAAACGAGGGACCACTGTAACACTTTTTTGATTATACTACAAAACAATTAATACGACGGCCGCTTTTGACGCTCTATTGGCACGCGTCGTGATTGGTGGAGTTCTTTTTCTTTGCCGTCTTCCTGGCTTCCATGTCGTAAAATGAGGGTGTGTCTGAAGCGGAGTCTGAATATTTATGGGCGTGTTTATTATAATTATGATTGTTTTCACCCGCCACATTTATCAACGTCGCGTCAGGCATACGCCGGAAATGGGCAGGTGCGCACTGCTTGATACATGTTACGGCAACTTTGGTGTACTTCAAATTTACACTGTAAATTTATGCCACAAGTGCGCAACTTTGATACATGAGGACCATTGTGCAAAATGCCAATAACAGTTAAAAATATACTGTTATAATGTCAGGAGAGTAAACCAAAAGAAAACTTAAAAAGCTGGTCTGCCTGAAAACTTTAAGTTGATGGAACTGGAAATGTTATTAACTTTTTATAAGGGTTCAACCTTTAGTACGCAGTACTTTAATCCTAACCACCCATCTCTTACTGCTGCAGGTCACACAGACGAGCAGCAAGCTGCTGCATTGCTACCAATAAAGATATGTTTACATTTAAGTGTCAGAACAAAGATTTGAAAAAAGAAAAGAAGTTTGGATTTCATGTAATTTTAAATTCCAAGTCTGATATGCATATAAATCAGATTTTTCGTAGATGTCTGAACAAAGCCACAGACACATATCATAGACACATAGATCTGATTCAAAACTCCTTTCTCTTGAGCTGTTTGGGGTATGCATTTCTGTATATTCTTTCAATAATCTTCAACACAACACCATGATAAAACATGATTCATAATGGCTTATTTATAACGACATGAAGCTAAACATACAGAAAATTAAATGTGACATTTATCTTATTTTTCTATTTCCCGCGTTTTGCCAACATTGCATTTCTTGTGGGTTTCTTTTGGGCTTTCTCAAGTTGTGACTGTGGACAACTCCACCTACAAATAAAACGGACACAAATCTAAATGCTTCTCATTCAGTGTCACAGCTTTTGCAGTTAAATGACTATGAAGAGAATATATTATCACCGGAGTCAGTAACTGTACCGTGAAAAGCACCTACGTCAAAGGAACACACATTTCAAGATTGTCAGTCATCTTTATTCATGTGGGCAGGTGCTTTCCACAGTAGTGGTGCTGAATCCAGGTTTGTGACACACACCTTGCACCTCTCGTACAATAGCAGTCAAACAATTTTCAAGGCTCATTCATTTTCGATTTGGTAAATGTTCAACAACATTTTCTGTAAAAATGTTTGTCTTATTTTGCGTATATCTGTAAATGTCTGAATTTCATTGTGCACTTACAGCCATTAACACACGCAAAGTCCTCATTTACGTACTGCTGTCTACATCACACTACCACCTGCTGTGGTTCTTAGTACCGTAAATCACCTGCAAAATGTTCACCAACCCAATGTGCAAAATTTTATAATGGCCTCACAATTTAGTCCTGGTTAGAATGGCTATTGGTAAATTAGGTCCTTAATAGTCACAGAAAAAAAATAATTGTTGGCTCTCGTATTAATGTGTAATATTTTAAATATTTTACAAGTTAGTTTGGGCTATTGTGTGAGTGTGTGGGGGCACGCTTATATGGAGTGAACGGTGAACGACTTCCTTGGAGCAGTGTGAAAACATGTTGTTACATATTCCTGAATTTCACATCAAAACCAGTCGGAGCAGAAGAGTCACCAAAATGGACGGTAATGGCTAACTGCATCACTATAGATTCACTGTAGTCTTGGGGTGGGCGGGACTTCCTGTCCATCAGTGTGGGTTTTTGCCATAATTACGAACAGGCTGTGCATGTTGTTTGGGATTTGCGTCAAAGACCCGGTTTGTGGTTCAGTTCTCAGGGATTCGTTGAGAGTGAAAGCAGCGGAACATGCGTGCATCAGTCTGTGTTGTGCCGCGCTTTGACCCCCAGTCGTGTTTGGAGTGGAAACCTCGCCGGCTCTAATTAAACTTTGGGCAGATTATAACTTTGCCTTGTCAGTCTTTATTCATGCTTAAACAAGTTATTACTTTTTGAGAAATTAAATTAGCCGGCAATTAATTAATCGACACAGAGTTGGGAAAGAGGGTGAAAGGGGAGGAGGGGGGAGGGATGAAAGAGAGGAAGAGAAGAAAGGAAAAGAGGAAGTGCAGAAGAAAAGGTGTTTGGCAGAAAACAAAGGGAACATGGATTTATGTCAAAGAGAAAAAAGATATTTAAATGTCATCCGTTCTTTCAGTAATTAGCAGGAGACAACGATGAAACTGGTTTGAAGATACACCCCCCCCGCCCTCGCTTTCTAGATGATCCAAAATTAATTTGCCCTCTGACACGTCTGAAAACAGAACAAAAGCACAAACAGAGGGAAAGAAAAATAAATACTTTCTACTTTGTTTCTGCTTGTTTGCTCTTTTGTCTTTTTCTTGCTTTATTTAATGACGACGTGGTGGCTCTGTCTCCTCCTCATGTCGATGTCTCCTCCTCCTCGGTGGCTCTGTCTCCTCCTCATTGGCTCGGTCTCCTCCTCATGTCGATGTCTCCTCCTCCTCGGTGGCTCTGTCTCCTCCTCAGTAGTGGTGTCTCCTCCTCATGCCTCTGTCTCCTCCTCAGTGGCTCTGTCTCCATCTCAGTAGTGGTGTCTCCTCCTCATGGCTCTGTCTCTTCCTCCTCGGTGGCTCTGTCTCCTCCTCAGTAGTGGTGTCTCCTCCTCATGCCTCTGTCTCCTCCTCAGTGGCTCTGTCTCCATCTCAGTAGTGGTGTCTCCTCCTCATGGCTCTGTCTCTTCCTCCACGGTGGCTCTGTCTCCTCCTCATGGCTCTGTCTCCTCCTTGGTGGCTCTGTCTCTTCCTCCATGGTGGCTGTGTCACTTCCTCCTCGGTGGCTCTGTCTCCTCCTCGGTGGCTCTGTCTCTTCCTCCACGGTGGCTGTGTCTCCTCCTCCTCGATGGCTCTGTCTCCTCCTCCTCGGTGGCTCTGTCTCCTCCTCCTCGGTTACTGTGTCTCCCCCTCCTCGGTGTCTGTGTTTCCTCTTCCTGGGTGGCTGTGTCTCCTCCTCCTCGGTGGCCGTGTTTCCTCCTCCTCGGTGGCTCTGTCTCCTCCTCCTCGGTTACTGTGTTTCCTCCTCCTCGGTGGCTCTGCTCCTGCTGACATCAATGTTATTGACTGACGTGTTTAAAATTAGTTCCCCTGCAATCTGCTTCCTGCTTTAAGCCCTCAGTGTCCAACCAAGCAAACGACAGCGCCGCCGAGGTGAGGAGGCCGCAGTCGATATGAAGCAACCGTGGCGGCGGTGATGTAGTGGCTGTCCAGTGTGACCAGTGAGGGTTTATCTGACCTCGTCACGCAGCAGCGGAGCAATGAAAGAGAGACAAAGAGAGGAGGAAGAGTGAGACAGACGCTGCTGAGGGGCTGTCAGTCCGCCATGTTGGAGGGACGGACGCCGCTGTACCGAGAATTTACGCACTCATACAAACATGGAGGTTAAAAAAGTTTGTAAGTCGTTTTTTGTTTTTTTTCATACTGAATAGTGACATTTTATCTGCTGGTGCTCTGGTTCAAGAAGAGACAAACATAAAAATAAAAAAAAATCTCAATTATAAAGTGGTTTGAATGTTTTGGGGGGCATATGGCTCTGTTCACATTACCAGCTGAAGTGACCTGAATCTGTTTTGTTGTTGTTGTCGCTGCTGTTTTTGTGTGTGTGTGGGGGGGGGGGGGGGGATTCCCATTCCTGAGTGTAAGTGACAGTTATCACATCTGAGCATTCACATGGCACTCACAGAACCAAACAGACCTGATTCAGATCAGAAACAGGTTTGGTATGTTTACACAGTGACCGAGGGTCCAGTGATGTTGTGGTCAGACAGCACGTTTGCACAATCAGGCCCAAACTATTCAAAGAGAGCAGATGTTCATTTGTTTGTTTGAGGCATGACTCTACGTCACATCAAACACTCACTAAAGTTGCTGCCATTTACACGCTTGCACACAGACAGCAGCGCCTCCCACCGCAGTGACCGCGACTGCAACCAAAAGCGAAACACTAAAGCTGCACATCAGATGTGAAGGAGTGAAATAGTGCCGAGGTGAAATCAATCTGAAAGAAACGCCAAGCAGTCAATTATTAATAGTCCAGAGGAAGAAAGAGCACAGTCACACTTACAGCCCGGTGGAATCGAAAAATTCAATTATCCTACAAAAGTGAATAAATTTGCAGCTCTGCCGCCCGCGGCTGTGGCTGCCATCTCCCAGGATGCATCTGGGGACCGGGCAGAAGGAGCATGGGGATACGAGGTGGTGATGAGGGGGCTTATTAATGAGACAACCAATTTTTTAACTCCATCACACCAAAAACAGAGTGTGAGTGCCCACACAAGTTCCTGTCTTTGTGGGGACCACACTCATGTTCGTGAATGTCACTGAAGACATTTCAAAAAGTGAGGACATTAAGGAGCTGAGTTTTGAAAAGTGACTCTGTATGTCAAAACAACCAGACACAGGAACAGTTTCTTTCCATAAGCCGTCACAATGATGAACACTTTAACCTGCCAAAAAAACCTCACCCATTCATACACCTCATGTACAACTTCAGTCTGTCTGTTTCTCCTTTGTATATATTTTTATTGCACATTTTATTTTATTTGCATATTTGTTATTTGCACATTTTATTACCGTGAATTATTCAGTGTTTACTGTATATTTATACATGTTGTACAGAGAGAGTGCAGCTCAAACTATTCAAGCTATTCTGACATTAATGATCTGAGGACATTTCACAAAAGTGAAGATACTATTGATCTGAGGACATTTCAAAACAGTTTTGACACAAATGTTCTGAGGGCATTTAAGAAGTGAGGACAATGACAAACTGAGGACATTTCTAAAAGTGATGACACTAACGATCTGAGGACATTGCAAAACAGTTTGGACAACAACAAACTGAGGACATTCTAAAAGTGATGACACTAACGATCTGAGGACATTTCAAAACAGTCAGAACACTAATGATCTGAGGACATTTCTAAAAGTGATGACACTCATGATTTGAGGACATTTCAAACAGTTTGGACACTAATAATCTGAGGACAATTTAAAAAGTGAAGACTTTAATGAGATAATGACATTCCAAAAAAGTAAGGACACTAACGAGCTGAGGACTTTTTTTTTTTTTTTTTTTAAGTGAAGACATAAAATGAGGACATTTGAATTTCAGTATTTTTTTCTAACCAAGCAAGTGGAACATGAAACGGTCTGTCCAGGATCAGAGTTAAAGGGACACTGATGGTTTACTGGTGTTTATACACAGATGCATTAATTTGTTCTGGCTCTGCCTATGGTTGATTACCTCAGCCAACCAGGAGCCGGTAGACAGCAGACAAATCAGGTGTGTGTGTGTGTGGGTGTGTGTGTGTGTGTGTGTGTTGGGGTGGGGGGTAGGGCGAGAACCTCTGGACAAAATTGATAAATGGTGGTATTTTCTCAGGACAGAAGCTTCCTTTATTAATAATAATAACAACAATAATAATAATAATAACTAGGACTGCAAGCAGTCATATACGGACCGTCGTTCCGTGCAACCGCCTACCAAGGCCATTGGATGCCCTTGTGACCAATGACAAAATCCCTAGGAGGAGTTCATTCAAATACAACATGTGGAAATCATTTCAAAATGAGAAGAAAATTCAAAATGGCCGACTTCCTGTTTGGAGTAGACTCATGGTCCAAGAGACTTTTTTGTACGTCTATGCAAGTCACACGTGTACCAATTTTCGTCTCCCTACTCCAAAAAAACCCCTATGGGGAGGGGTTTTGTAAAGTTTCAAGGGGGCACTATTGAGGCATTTTGCCCCGCCCATGGTCGAGGCCCCTATGAATTGTAGGAGGTTGTCATGCTTGACCTGTGTATCAATTTTCATGATGATATGACAAAATTAAAGCCGTCAAAAGGAAGAACGTAATTTCATGGCGAAGGGGCGATATTTGGTACACCGCCACACAGAAGCCGTTACTCGTAAGTTCACGGTGATCATCGCCTACGTTCAACAAGTTGTTCTGCATGTTTTAGAAGTGGAAGGAAGTTGATGGTGTTAAGTATGTGACATCAGTACCTGTTTAAGTATAATGTTCCATGGCGAAGGGTCAAAATGGCGGCACCATAGCGGCCACACCTTTCAACATAAAGAAAAGCTTTTGATAACTTTTGGTCAGTATCGTCTCTGGGCGATCTGGAAGAAATTTGAAGTGCATTGGACAAAATCCCTAGGACGAGTTCGTTCAAATACAACATGTGGAAATCACGCCAAAATGACAAGAAAATTCAAAATGGCCGACTTCCTGTTTGGAGTAGACCCATGGTGCAAGAGACTTTCATGGCGAATGGGCAATATTCGGCACGCCGCCACACGGACGTCGTTACTCATAAGTTCAAGGCATTCATTGCCTCCGTTCACCAATTTGTTGTGCATGTTTTAGAAGTGGAATGAAGTTGATTGGGTTAAGTATGTGACATCAGGACCTCTTAAAGTAAAAATAGGACATTTCCCGCCACCACCGGGGGGCGCTATGGTGCAGGTGGGAACTTAAGATATGTAAACGTTCAGGGCGGAGCCCTCATCATGTCCAGCACATTTGAAGGATCTACGATGAAGTATGTGGGCGTGACAGCCGTTCGAAGTGAAATGGCGTGCTCCGAAAAGCTCACCAAAGTTTGACGACCCCTAGCAGCCACGCCTTTTGACTTAATTAGAATCTTTTGATAACTTTTGATTACCATTGTGTTGTGATGATTTTGACCAAATTTGAAGACAATCGGATGAAATCCCTAGGATGAGTTCGTTCAAATGTAAGTAGTGGAAATGGCCAAAAATGGCAAAAATTTGCTCAAAATCGAAACTTAAAATCAAAATGGCCGACTTCCTGTCGATATTTCACCATGACAGTAAGAGACTTTTTTCGTGCGTCCTGGCATGGTAAATATGTGTACCGAATTTCGTGAGGCTACAACGAAAAAAGCCCAATGCGGAGGGGTTTTTGAAAATTTGTAGGGGGTGCTATTTCGTGATTTTTCTGCGACCATGTGCGAGGACACCAAAATATCGAATTTCGGATCCGGCCGGACGACTTTGGAAAGTCTAGTGAGTTTTTGAGCATGGGAAGAGGCCAAAATTTCGATTTCAAGAGTGAGAATAATAATAATAATAATAACTAGGACTGCAAGCAGTCATATACGGGCCCTCGTTCCACGCAACCGCCTACCCAGGCCAGTGGGTGCCCTTGTGACCACATGTGGGCATGTGCATGCAGGGGCAACCACTTGTCACACAGTTAAAATTTTAAACAAATCACACAATGCATCAAGGAGTTAAGACATGTTGATTGTTCATCCACTAGGGGGCGCTCAGTGTACAAACAGAGGGGCTAGGTGTGTTCAGGGGCCAACCTTCATCATACATGTGAAGTTTCAAGTCAATCAGGCAAAGCATGAAGGAGTTATCATGACTTGATGTTCCATGGCAAAGGGTCAAAATGGCGGCACCATAGCGGCCACACCCTTCAACATAGAGAAAAGCTTTCGATAACTTTTGGTCAGTATCATCTTTGGATGCTGTCAAAGAAATTTGAAGTGCATTGGACAAAATCCCTAGGAGGAGTTCGTTCAAATACAACATGTGGAAATCATTTCAAAATGAGAAGAAAATGCAAAATGGCTGACTTCCTGTTTGGAGTAGACTCTTGGTGCAAGAGACTTTTTTGTACGTCTCTGCAAGTCACACGTGTAGCAATTTTCATCTCCCTACTCCAAAAAAACCCCTATGCGGAGGCGTTTTGGAAAGTTTCAAGGGAGCGCTATTGAGGCATTTTGCCCCACCCACGGGCGATGCCCCTATGAATTGTAAGAGGTTGTCGTGCTTGACCTGTGTTTCAATTTTCATGATGATATGACAAAATTAAAGCCATCAAAAGGAAGAACGTAATTTCATGGCAAATGGGCAATATTCGGCACGCCGCCACACGGATGCCGTTACTCGTAACTTCACGGCGATCATCGCCTACATTCACCAAGTTGTTCTGCATGTTTTAGAAGTGGAAGGAAGTTGATGGGGTTAAATATGTGACTTCAGTACCTGTTTAAGTATAATGTTCATATGGCGAAGGGTCAAAATGGCGGCACCATAGCAGCCACACCCTTCGACATACAGAAAAGCTTTCAATAACTTTTGGTCAGTATCATCTCTGGGTGATCTGTAAGAAATTTGAAGTGCATTGGACAAAATCCCTAGGAGGAGTTCGTTCAAATACAACATGTGGAAATCACGCCAAAATGAGAAGAAAATTCAAAATGGCTGACTTCCTGTTTGGAGTAGACCAATGGTGCAAGAGACTTTTTTGTACGTCTATGCAAGTCACACATGTGTACCAATTTTCATCTCCCTACTCCAGAAAAACCCCAATGTGGAGGGGTTTTTGAACGTTTCAAGGGGGCGCTATTGAGGCATTTGGCCCCGCCCATGGGCGACGCCCCTATGAATTGTAAGAGGTTGTCGTGCTCGACCTGTGTATCAATTTTCACGATGATGTGACAAAATTAAAGCCGTCAAAAGGAAGAACGTAATTTCATGGCGAATGGTCAATATTCGGCACGCCGCCACACGGACGCCGTTACTCGTAACTTCACGGCGTTCATCGCCTATGTTCACCAATTTTTTCTGCATGTTTTAGAAGTGGAATGAAGTTGATTGGGTTAAGTATGTGACATCAGGACCTCTTAAAGTAAAAATAGGACATTTCCCACCACCACCGGGGGGCGCTATGGCGCAGGTGGGAACTTAAGATATGTAGACGTTGAGGGCGGAGCCCTCATCATGTCCAGTAAGTTTGAAGGATCTACGATGAAGTATGTGGGCGTGACAGCCGTTCGAATTGAAATGGCGTGCTCCGAAAAGCTCACCAAAATTTGACGACCCCTAGCAGCCACGCCTTTTGACTTAATTAGAATCTTTTGATAACTTTTGATCACCATTGTTTTGTGATGATTTTGACCAAATTTGAAGGCAATCGGATGAAATCCCTAGGACGAGTTCGTTCAAATGTAAGTAGTGGAAATGGCCAAAAATGGCAAAAATTTGCTCAAAATCTAAACTTAAAATCAAAATGGCCGACTTCCTGTCGATATTTCACTATGACAGTAAGAGACTTTTTCATGCGTCCTGGCATGGTAAATATGTGTACCGAATTTTGTGAGGCTACGACGAAAAAAGCCCAAAGCGGAGGGGTTTTTGAAAATTTCTAGGGGTGCTATTTCACGATTTTTCTGCGGCCATGTGTGACGCCCCCAAAATATCGAATTTCTGATCCGGCCGGACGACTTTGGAAAGATTGGTGAGTTTTTGAGCATGGGAAGAGGCCGAAATTTCGATTTCAAGAGTGAGAATAATAATAACAATAATAATAATAATAATAATAAACAGCGCAATTACAATAGGGTCCTCGTAGGACGTAGCCTACTCGGGCCCTAATAATAATAAACAGCGTAATTACAATAGGGTCCTCGTAGGATGTTGCCTACTCGGGCCCTAATAATAATAATAATAATAATAAATAATAATAATAATAAACAGCACAATTACAATAGGGTCCTCGTAGGATGTAGCCTACTCGGGCCCTAATAATAATAAACAGCGCAATTACAATAGGGTCCTCGTAGGACGTAGCCTACTCGGGCCCTAATAATAATAAACAGCGCAATTACAATAGGGTCCTCGTAGGATGTTGCCTACTCGGGCCATAATAATAATAATAATAATAATAATAAACAGCACAATTACAATAGGGTCCTCGTAGGACGTTGCCTACTCGGGCCCTAATAATAATAATAATTTCCTTTTATTTGTCGTTGTACATATTTACAACAAAATCTGTCCTCTGCATTTAACTGTCCTAATTACAGTTACACACAGTCCAACCACTGGGGCAGTGGGCAGTCAAAGTCCAGCACCAGGGGACCAACTCCAGATGTAGAGACGCTGCCTCGATCAGGGGCAGAGAAAAGAAGCAGACCCTAAATAAGCATGTTTTTGATTGTGGGAGGAAACCGGAGGAAACCCACACAGAAATGGAGGGAAGCAATCCCACAACCTTTTTGTTGTGAGGCATGAGTGCTAACCACTAATCCACTGTGCCGCCACGGTGAGGACATAACAGGAGCTTACATATTGTGCAATGAGCCTGGCAGCCTGCGGAGGGCGATAGTGTGGCTGCAGACGTTCCAAGTCGCTGCCTCTCGGCCTGTTAGTTGTCATCAGACGTGTCTCAGTGTTTGTCAGCAGCAGCTTTTCATGTTTGTCTCGGATCGTTTGTGTCTTTTCATGATTCCGAACGGATTGTGCGTTGGTTGTGACGGCTGTCAGCAGCTGGCCGCTTCCTGTTTGATCAGACAGCGGTGTCGTACCTGCAGCTGATTGATGCGTCCTCACACTCTACCTCACATGGTGGCGCCGGGATGCAGACAGATTGATGCTGACACGTATGACCAGCCACCGAAAACAACATGTGACAGGCGAGCTGACGACCAGCCGATGCTGACAAGCTGAAGTTCTGACACCTCGACTGAGCGCGAGAAACCGCTCTCACGGGACGAGTGGCCCGATTTATGGAAACAAGAATGTCACCATGATTGTTTCACTGTCTGTACAAAGTGGGACTAAGTCTTTTTAATTGAAAAATACTACACATTTGACCTTTAACACTTCATTAGAGCAGTTTGTCATTTGTTTTTTCCTAATCGGCAATTAAAGCAGGAAGAGCTCCCACCAGGATGTGGAACGTTGTATGATACTCTGGATTCAAACAAGATCCAGATCTGGTCAAAGATTCAGCCTAATAAATTCCACTGTTGTTTTTATACTACAATTAATTGCAGTTCTTTACAAGTACTAAAGCAGCAGTCTGTGGGATTTAGTGCCATCTAGTGGCCAGGTTACAGATTGGATTATGCTGTCGTCAGTCAGGATTTTGCTTCTTTTTCTCCTTTGCCTTCTCTTGTGATCATCAATACATCTGGTCCTGCACAAAAATGAGAGTTCACAAACATATTAGCCTGTGCTAGCAACCAGAAGACAGCGAATAGAGGAGTGTTGTTCTTCAGTCTTCGTGCAAAATGTAAACGACGGCATAAGTATGTCCCTTTTTGACTACTGTACCAACATGGTGACCTCCATATGGGGGCCCGATTTCACATAGATATGAAGAGCTCGTTCTAATCCTACACACTGCAGCTTTATGGAGTTTAAAAACACATTTTAGAATCCTTGAAGAGAACTCATCAGAGATCGCACCAACATGAACACCTGACTATCATTCATCTGGATTGGTTCCAACATATTGTGGATCCTCAGGGCCACATTGCACTCAGATGAAGACTGTGAAGATCTGACTGCATCCTAACATTTTGATGAACACACACAGCAGGGATGTGTTCAAAATGGAAGAAATGTGCCGTTTTTTGGTCCTTTTTATGCATCTGCCATCATGTCCTTCACAGCATCAAACACGTCCCCACTAATTTCTTATCAAGTGTATGTCCATGCACGTCCCGTGTGCAATTCATCTTAGAACAATCACATCTCACTGTGTCCACTCTGTTCTTATCAATACTGTACATGCGCTGCACTTTTCCATGTGATCTGCCAGTTTTCACATGTAGGTTAAACAATAAATTACAGTCAGAAAACACCAAACCTGCCCGTCTCGATTTAAACACACTCATACAGTAGTGTTCAGAATAATAGTAGTGATATGTGACTAAAAAGATTAATCCAGGTTTTGAGTATATTTCTTATTGTTACATGGGAAACAAGGTACCAGTAGATTCACTAGCTTCTCACAAATCCAACAAGACCAAGCATTCATGATATGCACACTCTTAAGGCTATGAAAGTGGGCTATTAGTAAAAAAAAAGTAGAAAAGGGGGTGTTCACAATAATATTAGTGTGGCATTCAGTCAGTGAGTTTGTCAATTTTGTAGAACAAACAGGTGTGAATCAGGTGTCCCCTATTTAAGGATGAAGCCAGCACCTGTTGAACATGCTTTTCTGTTTGAAAGCCTGAGGAAAATGGGATGATCAAGACATTGTTCAGAAGAACAGCGTAGTTTGATTAAAAAGTTGATTGGAGAGGGGAAACTTATACGCAGGTGCAATAAATTATAGTCTGTTCATCTACAATGATCTCCTTTAAAATGGACAAAAAAAAAAACAGAGACACTTGGAAGAAAATGGAAAACAACCATCAAAATGGATAGAAGAATAACCAGAATGGCAAAGGCTCACCCCATTGATCAGCTCCAGGATGATCAAAGACAGTCTGGAGTTACCTGTAAGTGCTGTGACAGTTAGAAGACACCTGTGTGAAGCTAATTTATTTGCAAGAATCCCCCGCAAGGTCCCTCTGTTAAATAAAAGACATGCAGAAGAGGTTACAATTTGCCAAAGAACACATCAACTGGCCTAAAGACAAATGGAGGAATATTTTGTGGACTGATGAGAGTAAAACTGTTCTTTCTGGGTCCAAGGGCCACAGACAGTTTGTGAGACAACCCCGAAACTCTGAATTCAAGCCACAGTTCACAGTGAAGACAGTGAAGCATGGTGGTGCAAGCATCATGATATGGGCATGTTTCTCCTACTACGGTGTTGGGCCTATATATCGCATACCAGGTATCATGGATCAGTTTGGATGTGTCAAAATACTTGAAGAGGTCATGTTGCCGTATGCTGAAGAGGACATGCCCTTGAAATGGATGTTTCAGAAGACAATGACCCCAAGCACACTAGTAAACAAGCAAAATCGTGGTTCCAAACCAACAAAATTAATGCCTAGCAGATGTGAAGAAATCATGAAAAACTGTGGTTATACAACTAAATACTAGTTTAGTGATTCACAGGATTGCTAAAAAAGCAGTTTGAACATAATAGTTTTGAGTTTGTAGCATCAACAGCAGATGCTCCTATTATTGTGAACACCCCCTTTTTTTTTTACTAATAGCCCAATTTCATAGCCTTAAGAGTGTGCATATCATGAATGCTTGGTCTTGTTGGATTTGTGAGAAGCTACTGAATCTATTGGTACCTTGCTTCCCATCTAACAATAAGAAATATACTCAAAACCTGGATTAATCCTTTTAGTCACATAGCACTACTATTATTCTGAACACTACTGTATATGCACGTATATACATACAGACACATGCTCTGAAGCAAACCCACAGACAGTCTCTATATCCTGGACAGAGCCTCCGTGACATCACCACCTGGGTTTCTATACAGCATGGGACTCCGACGAGGGCGGTCGCATCCCCTCCACTCTCCCCTATCTCTCTGCCTCTGCCTTTAACCTTCAAGTCCCTACTCAGCAGACGGTGAATTCCTCAAAACTATATTGGATTCTGGATCTATTGGACTGCTATTGGATTAACCATGGAATTGATCAACTGGTCTCTGAACGCTATTGACACCATTTTTTCTACAAGAAGGTGAGGACCGGGGGATCCTACCTGCCCAGATGGAATGTATCCTGCGGGCTATGTCCTCGACTCCTGGGGGTCTTGGCGTGTTGTATGCTTGGTGCCTTTCTCCGTGGAGGACGTCGAGGATTTATTCGAGGATTTGGGCTCATGGTAGTGGGGCTGGCACTTTTTGGCTTATGTGCTGCCCTGATCTACCAGAAAATTGGCAAGACGGCGGCATCAAGAACCATGGGCCCTCGCTTGGCCGTCATAATTAACGAGGTTGGCAAGGCAGTGCATTCTCAGACTGCTATGACTACTGAACTCAGACGCAAAGTGGATGACACCCTGGAGCTGACGCGTGTCTTGCAGTTGAAGCTGAAGCTTTCGGAGGCCGGTGAATTTTCTTAATTAATAATTGGGAATATTCCTAATTCACAACTGGTTTTGGTTTCGAGTGAAGCTTCGAAAAGTGTTTTTCACTGCTCTGAGCCATAATCAAGGTCAAATTGCCCACTGTTTTTTCTCCTGAGAAATGTGGCCTTGGTGAGATATTCGGCTCTTCATATCTCAACCCAGATAGACAATATCCATGGTAACGAACAGACTTCTGAAGCATGGTTCCACTCCCTTCCCCCTACCCCTCCCTTCCCTGATCAACACCTCACCTCTCCGGCGCCATCAAAGTCGCTTTCCCAAGCTGGCTGACTGGCGGCGTGACTCAAGGTTGCAGCGGCTGTAACACACCACATCGCCTCAATTGGGAAAATGGACTGTTCAAGTTTTAGTGCACATAACAATGTCAAATGTATATGTGTTGTCTTAATTTCTGATCCGTGCCATTATTACGGTGAACAAGTAATAATTGTGGATTAATTGCGGTTTGTCTGTGGTATGTGAGTGTGCAAATCTCGTTGTTGTCATGACAATGATAAATAAAGCTATCTATCTATCTATCTATCTATCTATCTATCTATCTATCTATCTATCTATCTATAGAGACCCGGAACAGCCGAAATGGTTCCCTTTTCTGGGTGTCGCCATGTTGAATCCGAACTACCAGCTAACAGCTAACCTCAGTTTGGGTGTTTATTAATTCATATTTTTGGGGAGTGTGAGGTGGTTCTGTTTGCTTTTGTGTGGACATTAAACGTTAAGTGCCGCGTATTTCCTCAGTAATTGTGCATTACATGGACCTACCGACAGCTGCTGAAAGTGCTAACACCATTAGCATACAATAATAAATAAGACGAAAGTTTCACTCAGCATCTGTATTGCAACAGGGATGTCTTAGATAATCCATTCAGACATTTCACCGCACAACAAGCCAGATTATTCCAAAAACGAGTGGCTCCATTTTGGTCACAGACTACGAGAAGAGGAGTCGCTGGACACAGTCGCTGTGACTCAAAACAACCACGCCCACAATTGTACAGAATTTTATAAATTAAAACATCTTAAACTAAGAGCTTAGAAAAAAAAATCATCCCCCCGTAAAGTTGTCATGGAGGAGGAAATTATCTATAGAGACCAAAAGCGTTTTTTGTACCAGGCCGTAAACATGTTTATTTCTGTTCATTTCTGCTCTAAAGTTGAATGGTTTAAAATGAGCGCCTATGGGAATATGCTGTTTTACTGCCTCAAATGGCCAGTCAAGGAACTACAAGAACAAGACTACAAGACAAGAAAATGAATTCCACAATAGGGTTAAAATGCGACCTCAAATGTTGTCGCTTGAGCAAACCTTGATTTGCTGTATTTCAGCACCATGGAAAGCGACCAGTACATTAAAGGACGTCCACAGGCCTTAATACGTCAATGCAGTCGTTACTACGTCCTTACTAAGTTCTTACTGTATCCTGACTAGACCCCATCCTCACAACGTAATTTCTGACCGCCTCCTCCCCGTTCAGGACCACAGCACCACATCATTATCAGTTTGCGTCCACCTTATTTTTTGCGGACGCAGTAGAAATGTGGCTGAGTGTTTCAGAGTTTAAAACTGCATCACTTCAGTAGTTTTTTAGTAATCTAACTACACTTATAGGATGCATTTTTTTTATGGTATATTATTTTACTTTATTTTTTATTTATTTATTTTTTATTCAGCATGTTTGAGTTGAAAATGGAAGACTCAGATCAGCTGATCAGCACATTTTCCATTTCATCCCTGTTTTTTTTTTTTTTTTTGAAGGGTCCAACTTTGACGTCACTTTAAAACACGTCGTCTGACAAACCAGCGTCGTATTTTTAACAACACTGTGTGCCGCTCTGCGACTTCTTGGCGGTTGACCTGATTCTCAGCAGGATATTGGAAAAACAGAACCAAACAAATAGAATTTAAATGGTGTTTGTTGGCGAGATCAGCCTCAGGTCAGTCAGCTCTTCTGGCAGATCAGGGATCCAGAAATGTTCTTGTTTGTGGTTTTGGTGAAGCAGTGCCCCCTGCTGGCAGCATGGATGATGCTGGCAGAGGTGTGTGCCCTCTGAGTGCTTCTTACAGTCGCTGTGTTTACAGGAACTATTTTCCTTTGTCGTGTTTGCAGTTAGTCAGACGACAGCAGAGATTTCCATCGAAGCCGCTTTTTCTTTCCGTAGTGATTCACTGCATTTGTCTGCAGTGAGGAAACTCAGAAAATGTCCGTAAAATGTACTGAAACTGCAGATGGAGATAATGGGACTGCAAAAAGCTGCCAGATAAACTTCTACGCCAGGCTTTGTGTCATTTTCCACAGTCAGATGAAGCTTCCAGAAGATTTTTTTTTTTTTTAATGGGAGAAATAAAGTGTGACAGACATTTATTTTCCTTTTTTGTCCTGCTGGAAATGTAAATGGAGTACTTCAGTGGGGCTGAAGCTGTCTGGAGGAAATGTGCTTCAGCTGAACAGAACAGGATGTGCACGGATGCACAACACAAAGAGGCCGAGCAGCTTGTTAACAAAATAAAAGTCTTCACACGCCGCAGAGTCCAGTCCTGTGAAAGACGAAGTTTTCCCACGTGGTCAGACTCTTTGAAGCTCCCTGACAGCTGTAAGAATAAAGACATTTTCTTCTAATTTTAATCCAGAAATCTAACTTCACTTTAACGTCTTTCTGTGATTATGAAATTCATGGAATGGCAAAAAAAATTTTTAACTTAAATTTAAAAGAAATCTCATTTCTGCTGCTCTGATGATCAAACTGCCATGTTGCAACACAATTGCAACATATATATATATATATATATATATATATGTGTGTGTGTGTGTGTGTGTGTGTGTGTGTGTGTGTGTGTGTGTGTGTTAGGTTTTCACACCTGTTTGTTTGTTTGTTTGAACAGTCTGTAACCCACAATTTTTCATATATTGTTATGAAGTTTTTGCTGAAGATTCAGACCCTGATTGGCAAGATCTGATTAAATCTTCAACCTCACAGGTCAAACAGCAAAGTCAGAAAAAATCTTGGGAAACTGGAAAAATGCCTATCTTTAATATTGAACTAATTAAAAAAAATCATATTCGAAAGCATCCTTTATCAACTGACAACAATTTGATCCGGATCTGATCCAGATTACAGATTTTGTGACAATTTAAATTTAACATTGAAAACCCCATTTAATGTACATTTTACATTATATCTTAAGCAAACGTGCCCAGAATCACTCTCATATTTGAACTTGAGGTGCAAACTGGCACTCATTATCACCTGACAAAGTTTGATCTGGATCTGATTTTTTGCTACCAGCGTCATGAGAGACCGATGCGTAGCTAACTGTGACGTAGAGACAAGAACATGTTTACGTGACTGCTGTCTTCTCACTCTCATCAAATTTCTTTGTATTAATTAAGGGCGGGGCCTTTCTTTATAGGCAAGGATTAATGCAGTGTGCATAGATCCAGCTCTGCTAAAGAGACTTTACGTCATTGAACAAGGAGACCCAAATTAACACCCAGGAATTAATAAACATTTGTTCTAAAGGTTCAACGGAACCTAAGGATCACAACTTAAGAAGGAGCTGGAGTCCTCAGATACAAATATGACATCATGTGAGAGCGCTCCACCGCCATCAACAGGAAGCTGCAACTGTGCTTATCAGACAAAATTTAGAAAAAAAAGTACTGCAAACACGAAGACAGTTTTGGATCATTTGCTGTGAAATATGCTAGAATAGCTGCAGGTCAAGACAAGACAAAATCATAACGTGCAAACTTCGTGTTAACGAGGTTAATTTGCAATAAATTTACACTCTGTAACACTGAGACTGAGTTAGAAATCGTAACACGCTGGGCACTTCATGTCAACACTGACGGCTGCTGGTTCCACTCCAGCACTGAACATAACGTGTTATCAGACCCTGTGGAAGCACAGACGACACTCTACCGAGTGCCTCTCTACTTGGTGTTTTGATCTCTGTCTTGAGTCCCATCAGCCTTTGTTCTTCTGCTCTGAAGCAACTACAGCCAGCAGGGAGGAAGAGGGACCAGACCTGCCGAGATCAAAGGTTACCGTGTGTGTTCACAAAACAAAGGTAGACAGCGGAGGCAGGTATCCGCGGTAAAACAAGTCTGTCCGTGTGGGCGTCCACAGAATAACAATCACTTCCCAAAAGTCTGTGCTGCAGCCAGGAGCTGAAATGAGCAGCAAACTGAAGAAAAGAGATTTAAAAAAGACACAAATACAGATGATTCTGAAGGTTTTTACAGCCTTAAACCTTAAATAACACCAGACAGCTGCTTTGTTATGGAGCTTTTGATCTCGGTCACTGCCTTATGATGTCACAAAGAAATGATGAGGATGAAAGTCAGATTTCTGACTGTCGGCAGGAATGATGTGATGGATGCACCGAATATCATGTGGAATGGATCCGAAGCAAACCGTGTTGCCTAAAATTGAGTCGCAGATGTTAGCGGGCATGGCGGTGAGTTGGAAGGAGAGTCAAGAGGTTTGAGTGTCCGTCCACGCTCTCATGGTCAAACATTTGGCCCTTCACCCGGCCTTCAGGTGAAGCGATGCAGAAAATGGGATTCAGGTTTGTCCCTCCGCAACCTTCCCATCTCTCATTTAAATGCGCTAACGTACTCCGACTGAACGCGCAAACGATGCCGCTGTATCTCTTTCACGCACACACATTCGCTCTCACAGCCGGCATCGAAAGTATTTCACACTCTATATAGGCCGTCATTATTGGAAATGAAGAAACACCTCCCGGTTTAAAGATGCGCTCTGTCGCCACATCTCATTTCCACTCGGCCTCCGAGTGCATTTTATCTTCTGCAAGATAAGCAGGATAAAGAAATCTCTTATCTGCTGAGTGCTAAGTGGATGAGGAGCTGCACTGTACGCAGCTGTGTGCTCGACTGGGTAAAGTGAACAAATACGGCTGATACCGGCTAAATCTAATACTGCCCCTGGGCACATTACACCCAGAATGCAATGTGGCAGACGCTTCCTACGGCAAGGGAGATACGGGGTAATGCACTCAGAGCTGAAATGAAGCGGAACGTTTGGACCAACAGAGGAGAATCCGGCAACACAGCTGATTCATTCATGTAATTCTGGATGAAACCTGGATCAGTAAATCGCAGCGACACTGTGTCGATGCCACGCCATCCTGACGTTTCCTCACTGTCGCATCTACGTGACTGGCAGTGCCAAGAACCCAGACAGAAAGCACAAAAAAATAACTGTATCAGGTCTTCTCTGATTCAAGGTTCTGCTACTCTGAGACATCACCTCCACCCTCCTCACTCAGTCAGCAGATCATTAAACTTCACAGTTTACAACCTTAGTTACATCCAAGTCTCTGACTGCTCCACCAATTCGTCATAATGGTGTAGTGTAAGAATAATCCCATATTTTCTGGACTATAATTCACTTTTTTAATCTAGTTTGGACTTCTGAAGTGATTTGTCTATGAAATATACCGCATTATCATCTATGGCCACAAGATGGCACCATCTACACATACATGACAAGCCGCTCCTGTATACTGAGTGAGGGAGTGTGATTGATTCTCTGGAGCAGAAAAAGAAGAAGAAAAGAAAGAGAAGAAGAAGCCCTGAAAGAGGAAAAAATGTCATTTGTCTTAGTGATCAAGTGAATTTAATAAACCAATCTCTCAAACTAAAAGAAATGCTCTCGGGGGGGCGGGTAAAACTGTCATACTACTTGGAGTAACACTTGTTAGAACTGTGTGAGACAACAGCAACAGCAATTCAGGTTGTATGGTCAGTTGGCAAAATACAACATCTGTACCTTGTAAAATAACTTGTATTTAGCTCATTTGCTTCTGCTCACTATCAGGAACAGAAGGAGTTAAAAGCTTCAGTGGCTGTGATTAGAGAAACATTTCTGTTGATTCTCCAGTGACAGCATCATGATAGAGTGTGTTGGATGCATGATTTAGGATGATGTATGATACAGTAGATAAAGACCCTGATGATTTAAAGGTTAATTAAACAATAAATAAATAAAAAAATCAATCTTGTATGTTGCTTTGGAGTCTTTAAGGCTCGTTCAGACAGATATAACACTGTAATGTGTTCAGAATTTGCAAAAAAAGTGTGGCTGAATAATGGCTTAACGAGATTTGGACACCTGAAGCTGATCTTCTTTCACATGTGGCTAGGTGCTAATGTACCCTCCAGACGCTCCGCTCGCTTCCCGTTAGCTGCCAGCAATCTATCACAGCATCACAGAAGATAATTTGACGTTAATTACTACCGGGTGGCGATAATTTATTACAGTCATGTCATAAACATGAAGGGGCCCTTCATGCATTGTTATGGCTCCACGGAGATCAGACGAGGCCGCTCGCTGCATCTGCTGCCACTCTTCATCGGGATCAAGATTTAAACTATGCCTCACTTTTATTTTCAAATGATAATGTTTCCCAGCATACAGCTGGTCAGAGGCCGGGCATGGGTCAGTTGATCAGGTTTCCCAGAACAAAGACTTGATTAGATTCGAACAAATAAAAAAGTTCTCTGATGATTTCTCATCTCAATCAGACTGTTTTGTATAAGCTCGATAATTTGTGGTATTTGTGGAGCTGCGGTGAGATGTGGAGCCAATGAGAGCAGCCAGCTTTCAAAATAAAATAATTTTCCTTCCTGCTAAAATCTGCATATCTAACGAGCGTGGAGGTGACTCTAACAACCTGGCGTCTGTGATCGCCAGCCAATTAGGGCGTGCGAGGGCGATAGCTGCTCTCTCTCAACTCACCTCGGCGCTGAGCCTCACGCTGTTCTTGGCATCTGAACATCTGCTTGGACTCGGCATCCGCTGCTTTAATGTCGCCCGTGCTGCTATGATGTGTTTGCGTGCATGCATGTTTGGAGTCGTACAGGAAATGACACGGCAGCAGCAGGTGCGCCGGCGCTCCCTCAGCACCCACTGCCACGGATCAGAGGGAACACCAACGCCAACAGATGTGTTCAGGGACTCGATCAGCTGCTGCTGACGCCGACCCTGATCAGAGAGGAAGACTAACAGGATGCGGGCGTCACCGATGACAAAGTACGCCTGTCGTCTGTTTGTGCATCAACTCGCATTCAACATGAAGGCACGAATTTGGATATTTTAATTGTAATTACATTTTAATGCTGTTTGTGTTTTGGTGCATTAGCTATACAAAGACAGAGCCTCACCTGCCAATCACCAGGATCAAAACAAGTGGATTTGCATGGATTCTTTGGTTTTGGCAGAGGTATAAACTCTAACACGTGCCCTGGTCAGAAGCCTGATGGTGTTCTGGCTATCAAACAGGTGTTTCTCTCTGTAAAACTGGAATCACATCAGGAAAGACCTCCGGTGTAAAACTTGTGCCATATCCCAAAGCTGCTCTTGGCTGGATCCGCTGTGGTGACCCCGACGGAAAACGAGGGCAACGGAAAGACAAACAACCAGTTCCACTTCTTTGTTGAGGAAAAAATAATACTGGATTTATGGTTTGAAAACAATAACTTCAAAACTTAAAAATAAACAACCGCTACCCTGTTTTAGTTTTTTTTTGTGGTCTAAGCCGGCGATGTTTACATCCACGTGTGACGTCATTCAGCGGTTTTCGGTAAAGATCTGGGGGAGCGGCGATTCTTTAAAGTTTGTCCCCTGGAAAAAGACCTGGTCTCAATATTTAAGATGAAGCGGCTTCAGAGTGCGTTTGATTCATTATTCAGAGTGCGCCAGTTCTTCTCACCCTGCAAACATGAGATAACAGCTCGGCTGCATGCTTAAATTCTGCTGCATCGCAGGTTAGTAAAGAAGAAGGGAAAAAACACAATCCTGGACATTCTTCTTTTTATTTAGCAGCCGGGAAAGCAGGCCGACTGGGTGACTGTGAGGAGGAAGCGTAGCCCTAAACAGAAGCCCCGTGTACACCGCCAACCCGTTCACATCTTTAACCGTTTTTCCCCACTCGACGATACACCCGCCGAGGATCAAACTCTGGTTATTGGCGACTCTGTTTTGAGAAATGTGAAGTTAGCGACACCAGCAACCATAGTCAATTGTCTTCCGGGGGCCAGAGCAGGCGACATTGAAGGAAATTTGAAACTGCTGGCTAAGGCTAAGCGTAAATTTGGTAAGATTGTAATTCACGTCGGCAGTAATGACACCCGGTTACGCCAATCGGAGGTCACTAAAATTAACATTGAATCGGTGTGTAACTTTGCAAAAACAATGTCGGACTCTGTAGTTTTCTCTGGGCCCCTCCCCAATCAGACCGGGAGTGACATGTTTAGCCGCATGTTCTCCTTGAATTGCTGGCTGTCTGAGTGGTGTCCAAAAAATGAGGTGGGCTTCATAGATAATTGGCAAAGCTTCTGGGGAAAACCTGGTCTTGTTAGGAGAGACGGCAGCCATCCCACTTTGGATGGAGCAGCTCTCATTTCTAGAAATCTGGCCAATTTTCTTAAATCCTCCAAACCGTGACTATCCAGGGTTGGGACCAGGAAGCAGAGTTGTAGTCTTACACACCTCTCTGCAGCTTCTCTCCCCCTGCCATCCCCTCATTACCCCATCCCCGTAGAGACGGTGCCTGCTCCCAGACTACCAATAACCAGCAAAAATCTATTTAAGCATAAAAATTCAAAAAGAAAAAATAATATAGCACCTTCAACTGCACCACAGACTAAAACAGTTAAATGTGGTCTATTAAACATTAGGTCTCTCTCTTCTAAGTCCCTGTTGGTAAATGATATAATAATTGATCAACATATTGATTTATTCTGCCTAACAGAAACCTGGTTACAGCAGGATGAATATGTTAGTTTAAATGAGTCAACACCCCCGAGTCACACTAACTGTCAGAATGCTCGTAGCACGGGCCGGGGTGGAGGATTAGCAGCAATCTTCCATTCCAGCTTATTAATTAATCCAAAACCCAGACAGAGCTTTAATTCATTTGAAAGCTTGTCTCTTAGTCTTGTCCATCCAAATTGGAAGTCCCAAAAACCAGTTTTATTTGTTATTATCTATCGTCCACCTGGTCGTTACTGTGAGTTTCTCTGTGAATTTTCAGACCTTTTGTCTGACTTAGTGCTTAGCTCAGATAAGATAATTATAGTGGGCGATTTTAACATCCACACAGATGCTGAGAATGACAGCCTCAACACTGCATTTAATCTATTATTAGACTCTATTGGCTTTGCTCAAAAAGTAAATGAGTCCACCCACCACTTTAATCATATCTTAGATCTTGTTCTGACTTATGGTATGGAAATAGAAGACTTAACAGTATTCCCTGATAACTCCCTTCTGTCTGATCATTTCTTAATAACATTTACATTTACTCTGATGGACTACCCAGCAGTGGGGAATAAGTTTCATTACACTAGAAGTCTTTCAGAAAGCGCTGTAACTAGGTTTAAGGATATGATTCCTTCTTTATGTTCTCTAATGCCATATACCAACACAGTGCAGAGTAGCTACCTAAACTCTGTAAGGGAGATAGAGTATCTCGTCAATAGTTTTACATCCTCATTGAAGACAACTTTGGATGCTGTAGCTCCTCTGAAAAAGAGAGCTTTAAATCAGAAGTGTCTGACTCCGTGGTATAACTCACAAACTCGTAGCTTAAAGCAGATAACCCGTAAGTTGGAGAGGAAATGGCGTCTCACTAATTTAGAAGATCTTCACTTAGCCTGGAAAAAGAGTCTGTTGCTCTATAAAAAAGCCCTTCGTAAAGCTAGGACATCTTTCTACTCATCACTAATTGAAGAAAATAAGAACAACCCCAGGTTTCTTTTCAGCACTGTAGCCAGGCTGACAAAGAGTCAGAGCTCTATTGAGCTGAGTATTCCATTAACTTTAACTAGTAATGACTTCATGACTTTCTTTGCTAACAAAATTTTAACTATTAGAGAAAAAATTACTCATAACCATCCCAAAGACGTATCGTTATCTTTGGCTGCTTTCAGTGATGCCGGTATTTGGTTAGACTCTTTCTCTCCGATTGTTCTGTCTGAGTTATTCTCATTAGTTACTTCATCCAAACCATCAACATGTTTATTAGACCCCATTCCTACCAGGCTGCTCAAGGAAGCCCTACCATTATTTAATGCTTCGATCTTAAATATGATCAATCTATCTTTGTTAGTTGGCTATGTACCACAGGCTTTTAAGGTGGCAGTAATTAAACCATTACTTAAAAAGCCATCACTTGACCCAGCTATCTTAGCTAATTATAGGCCAATCTCCAACCTTCCTTTTCTCTCAAAAATTCTTGAAAGGGTAGTTGTAAAACAGCTAACTGATCATCTGCAGAGGAATGGTCTATTTGAAGAGTTTCAGTCAGGTTTTAGAATTCATCATAGTACAGAAACAGCATTAGTGAAGGTTACAAATGATCTTCTTATGGCCTCGGACAGTGGACTCATCTCTGTGCTTGTTCTGTTAGATCTCAGTGCTGCTTTTGATACTGTTGACCATAAAATTTTATTACAGAGATTAGAGCATGCCATAGGTATTAAAGGCACTGCGCTGCGGTGGTTTGAATCATATTTGTCTAATAGATTACAATTTGTTCATGTAAATGGGGAATCTTCTTCACAGACTAAAGTTAATTATGGAGTTCCACAAGGTTCTGTGCTAGGACCAATTTTATTCACTTTATACATGCTTCCCTTAGGCAGTATTATTAGACGGTATTGCTTAAATTTTCATTGTTACGCAGATGATACCCAGCTTTATCTATCCATGAAGCCAGAGGACACACACCAATTAGCTAAACTGCAGGATTGTCTTACAGACATAAAGACATGGATGACCTCTAATTTCCTGCTTTTAAACTCAGATAAAACTGAAGTTATTGTACTTGGCCCCACAAATCTTAGAAACATGGTGTCTAACCAGATCCTTACTCTGGATGGCATTACCCTGACCTCTAGTAATACTGTGAGAAATCTTGGAGTCATTTTTGATCAGGATATGTCATTCAAAGTGCATATTAAACAAATATGTAGGACTGCTTTTTTGCATTTACGCAATATCTCTAAAATCAGAAAGGTCTTGTCTCAGAGTGATGCTGAAAAACTAATTCATGCATTTATTTCCTCTAGGCTGGACTATTGTAATTCATTATTATCAGGTTGTCCTAAAAGTTCCCTAAAAAGCCTTCAGTTAATTCAAAATGCTGCAGCTAGAGTACTGACGGGGACTAGAAGGAGAGAGCATATCTCACCCATATTGGCCTCTCTTCATTGGCTTCCTGTTAATTCTAGAATAGAATTTAAAATTCTTCTTCTTACTTATAAGGTTTTGAATAATCAGGTCCCATCTTATCTTAGGGACCTCGTAGTACCATATTACCCCAATAGAGCGCTTCGCTCTCAGACTGCAGGCTTACTTGTAGTTCCTAGGGTTTGTAAGAGTAGAATGGGAGGCAGAGCCTTCAGCTTTCAGGCTCCTCTCCTGTGGAACCAGCTCCCAATTCAGATCAGGGAGACAGACACCCTCTCTACTTTTAAGATTAGGCTTAAAACTTTCCTTTTTGCTAAAGCTTATAGTTAGGGCTGGATCAGGTGACCCTGAACCATCCCTTAGTTATGCTGCTATAGACGTAGACTGCTGGGGGGTTCCCATGATGCACTGTTTCTTTTTCTTTTTGCTCTGTATGCACCACTCTGCATTTAATCATTAGTGATCGATCTCTGCTCCCCTCCACAGCATGTCTTTTTCCTGGTTCTCTCCCTCAGCCCCAACCAGTCCCAGCAGAAGACTGCCCCTCCCTGAGCCTGGTTCTGCTGGAGGTTTCTTCCTGTTAAAAGGGAGTTTTTCCTTCCCACTGTAGCCAAGTGCTTGCTCACAGGGGGTCGTTTTGACCGTTGGGGTTTTACATAATTATTGTATGGCCTTGCCTTACAATATAAAGCGCCTTGGGGCAACTGTTTGTTGTGATTTGGCGCTATATAAAAAAAATTGATTGATTGATTGATTGATTGATTTAATGATGTTTTGTCATTCTCTCACCTGAGCTTTAGGTTTGGCCCTGAACGCCTCACTGAATCAGACCTTGCGCTGAGCACCATGTGAAAAAAAGGAGATAAAACGCTGCAGCTTTGATAACAAGAAGAAAAAAAACCACGACATGAGGAAGAGGAGACGCTGGAGTCCCCCTAACCTCCTCCTCAGCTTCCATTCACTCTTTTTTTTTTATTCCTGTTCCCTCTCTGAGGTTACAGAAGCTCAACGCGCTCAGAAGAAAAATGAAAATTAAAGGAATCTCGCTCTCCTTCAATCCGATGTATAATTGGCTGCCTGGATTGACTTCAACTGCTGGAGGAAATCTTTGACAAAGCCACACATAAATAAATCCATTTTCATGTCTTCTTGCTTTTGTTGGCTGCCTGCAGAAGAGGCCTCATTATAAATGGAAATGAGATTCTCTTCCTCGCTTGCCACCGCTCCCAGCCCCCCCAAACCACCTCATTGGCTCCCGCCCCTGCAAACGCAGGCCAGCGCTGAGGCTCCATTTACAAAGCAGATACTATGAGGAGGACATAAAGGCTGCAGACGCACAGAAGGTCCAAGAAAGTGAAATCAAATCAGCGCCACGAGCGATGTGTGTCTGCGTGAAGATAAAGACATACGGACACGATGTGAGTGACAGGAGCCGCAGCGAGATGTACGGTCAGTGAACGCAGCATGCTGTGTGCACCGACTGTATAGGAACGCAGCATGGAGACATCAGGAACATTTAGACACGTGCAAGGGCGCAATTTAGAACTAGAAATTGGGGGGACAAAGTGCGAGGCCTGCAGGGCTGAAGCCCATAGGCCAGTTTCTAGATAAGCTCAGATGCATTCTGAGCATCCAGAACAGTAATTTTAATGTTTTGAGAAGACCATAAAGTGGACACCATTTGACTTATACAATTTGAAACTGTGGATATAAGTACTTTATTCTGAGAATAGCCAGCACTGATTTTATTAACATCCTGGTGTAAATAAGGTATCACCACGTGTAGAACTCAAAAAGAATGGTAGGTTGAGTTTTCATTAAAAAAACAACTGCAATGTGGTAAAATGTATTCATAAATATGAAATAACAGGCTCTTAATAATTATTAACTATCAATCAATCAATCAATCAATCAATTTTTTTATATAGCGCCAAATCACAACAAACAGTTGCCCCAAGGCGCTTTATATTGTAAGGCAAGGCCATACAATAATTATGTAAAACCCCAACGGTCAAAACGACCCCCTGTGAGCAAGCACTTGGCTACAGTGGGAAGGAAAAACTCCCTTTTAACAGGAAGAAACCTCCAGCAGAACCAGGCTCAGGGAGGGGCAGTCTTCTGCTGGGACTGGTTGGGGCTGAGGGAGAGAACCAGGAAAAAGACATGCTGTGGAGGGGAGCAGAGATCGATCACTAATGATTAAATGCAGAGTGGTGCATACAGAGCAAAAAGAGAAAGAAACAGTGCATCATGGGAACCCCCCAGCAGTCTACGTCTATAGCAGCATAACTAAGGGATGGTTCAGGGTCACCTGATCCAGCCCTAACTATAAGCTTTAGCAAAAAGGAAAGTTTTAAGCCTAATCTTAAAAGTAGAGAGGGTGTCTGTCTCCCTGATCTGAATTGGGAGCTGGTTCCACAGGAGAGGAGCCTGAAAGCTGAAGGCTCTGCCTCCCATTCTACTCTTACAAACCCTAGGAACTACAAGTAAGCCTGCAGTCTGAGAGCGAAGCGCTCTATTGGGGTGATATGGTACTACGAGGTCCCTAAGATAAGATGGGACCTGATTATTCAAAACCTTATAAGTAAGAAGAAGAATTTTAAATTCTATTCTAGAATTAACTATCGCATACTGTATTTTTTTTCTCAAGATTTGTTTTTGCATAAGTTTGAAAAAACAACAGATCATAAATTTAGGATAAATTACTTATCATGAATTTAATTTTCGAAGTGGCACTAATGACAACACTCATGCTGAACATAATTTCGCTTGCATAGACTGATTTTGGAGATCAAGCAATAATTGCAGACGGGCTTTCTGAGGTCCCAGATAGCTTTTCTGATTTCCTTTTCTAACTTTCAGAATTTAGTAAATTAGCATATGGTCCATTGATAGTTATGTGTAGACACTAGTCCCTAGAGGCAACTATTTTTGGTTTCAAATCTGGGCAAATGCAGTCCCAGAAAATTCCGAATGTGACAAACAAGAAACAGGTGTTGTAAACAAGTAAAAGTAAATCCCTTCGGCTGCTCCCTTGTTTGCACTCGGGGTCGCCACAGCAAATCCAAATCTGCATGTTGAATTGGCACAGGTTTTACGCTGGATGCCCTTCCTGACACAACTCCACATTACATGGAGAAAAATGGCAGGGGTGGGATTTGAACCCAGAACCTTCTGCACTGAAACCAAGCACATTAACCACTTGGCCACCACCCCTGCTGTTGTAAACAAGTCAATGCTGCTAAAAATACAAACTTGCAGAAACAAAGATACTATTCTGACATGGTTTGCACATAAGACTGGCACAGCATGTTTCAAGTACACACATATATGTCAGAAGGTGGGGGGGACATACCATATTCTGTCTCCCCGGTCGAAAAGGTGGGGGGGACATGTCCCCCCATCCCCCACCAAATTGCGCCCATGGACACGTGTGTGCCCGCAACATGAGCTCGAGCCCTGCCAGTTAAAGAAAAGAGCCTAAACTAATCTTCAGGGGGAGACAGAGCTCCCAAAGGTGACGTCACACAGTCCTCAAAAAACAAACAAACAAAAAAAAAAAAACGAGCTCATGCTTCACGTGTCACAACGCTTCAACAATCTGCCAGATCAAAACTGAGACAAATGAAGCCAGAGCTGGTGTGTGGCGATCCAGTGTGCTGATCCACTTCTGCTCCACAGAAAGTGAACAACATGAACAAAATAATAATAATAATAAAAACACACACAGCAGCTTTCTGTTTATATTAACTTTGGTTTATTTTCAGTTCATTTTTAAAGATGATATTTGAAGCTGGGGCGAGTGAGGACGAGTGTGGGTGAGCGAGGGTGAGTGAAAATGAGTGAGAGTGAGCGAGGGTGAGCAAACGGTGAGTAAGAGGGAGTGAGGGTCAGTGTGGGTGAGTGAGAAGGAGTGAAGGTGAGTGAGAGAGCTTCACAATCGCCTGCATCAGCTACTGGTCTGTTTTACAGCTGTAATTAGCAGCGACCAGCCGCAGGACGGCATCCGTCCCAGTGCATCTGGAGTAGACACACGCTGGACGTTGCCCTCAGAGAACTCGCCAAGCACAGGAAGCAGCGGACGCACGGCCCATATTCAAGTTACTGACTCCGACGGCGACACTCAGATGACAAGAACAATTTACTGCATGACTGCATGTCCATGTTCTCTCTCTAACACACACACACATACACACACACTGAACAAATTAAGTGCAATCAGAGAAGAAGCAGCTCTTTCATCTCTGCAGGGAAATTACGAGGTCAAAAAACACACAAAGAAAAACAAAGAGAATTAAGAGCTGGAAATACTAAAAAATACTACAATACTGATACCACAAATACTCATATTGTTAGTACTGTGTGCTCATAGTTAGTATTGTGCACTGACACTATCAGTACATACTGTGAATCCTGAAAGTATTCACAAGGCTTCACTTTTTCTGCATTTTGTTATGTTACACTCTGATTCCAAAACAGATGAAATTCATTCATTTTCTCAAAATTTTACACACAACACCCCATAATGACAACAGAAAAAAGTTTTTTTTTTCAGTTTTGCTAATTTATTAAAAATAAAGAACTAAGAAATCACTTGTACATAAGTATTCACAGTCTTTGCTCAATACTTTGTTGATGCACCTTTGGCAGTAATTCCAGCCTCAAGTCTTCTTGAATATGATGCCACAAGCTTGGTGCACCTGTCTTTGAACAGTTTGGTCCATTCCTCTTTGCAGCACCTCTCAAGCTCCATCAGGTTGAATGGGGAGCGTCGGTGCACAGCCATTTTCAGATCTCTCCAGAGATGTTCAGGCTGGGCCACTCAAGGACATTCACAGAGTTGTCCTGAAGCCACTCCTTTGAAATCTGGGCTGTGTGCTTAGGGTCATTGTCCTGCTGAAAGATGAACCGTTGCCCCAGTCTGAGGTCAAAAGTGCTCTAGAGTAGGTTTTCATCCAGGATGTCGCTGTATATTGCTGCATTCATCTTTCCCTCAATCCTGACTAGTCTCCCAGTTCCTGCTGCTGAAAAACATCCCCACAGCATGATGCTGCCACCACCATGCTTCACTGTAGGGATGGTGCCTGGTTTCCTCCAAACATGACACCAAAGAGTTCAATGTTTGTCTCATCAGACCAGACCTGGGACCTTCAAAGCAGCAGAAATGTTTCTATACCCTTCCCCAGATTTGTTCCTCGAGACAATCCTGTCTCAGTGGTCTACAGACAATTCCTTTGACTTCATGCTTGGTTTGTGCTCTGACATGCACTGTCAACTGTGGGACCTTATATGTAGACAGGTATGTGTCTTTCCAAATCATGTCCCATCAACTGACTTTACCCCAGGTGGACTTCACTTAAGCTGCAGAAACTTCTCAAGGATGACCAGGGGAAACAGGAGGCACCTGGGCTAAATTTTGAGCTTGTTTTTATTATTATTTAATTATAATAAATTTGCAAAAATCTAAAAAAAAAAAAAATTCACATTGTCATTATGGGGTATTGTGTGTAGAATTTTTGGGAAAAATGTACTTTAATCCATTTTGGAATAAGGCTGCAACAAAACAAAATGAGGAAAAAGTGAAGTGCACTGTAAACTGCAAGTACTGCAACCGTAAATCCTGCATACTGATACAGTAAGAACTGTGCACTGATACTGTAGTACATATACTGTACCTAGTGATACTGTAAATCCTGTCTGCTGATATTGTAAGTACTGACAGTGCAGTACTGTGTAGCTGATAGTGTACTTCACACTGATGATTAATACTGTAGGATTAAAACACATGCAGTTATTTTTATTGATTTGTGTTTGAATTTAGCATTTACGGGTTTCTTTCGCTCGTGACCTTTGACCCCACACAGTAAAGTTTACAGTTTAACACGTTTCTAATCTGTCTCATTATTTTTATTTGATTTGATTTAAATGATCATAAAAAGTCACAGACTAAAGGCTTTAAAATTTAATTGGGATTTTTAAATCTTATGTTTAATTCAACATTCTCATTAATTTTTTTTCTAAATTCATTGTCTGGTTTTAAATGTTTGTTTTTGTGCTTTTGAGTGTTATTATTTTTATTTATTTCAGTGAACGAGGAAATAATTCAGCTGTCATCTGTTTTCACTTCAGGTCCTTAGTTATTTCACTGTCAGGGCTGCAGAGGACCCCCCCCCCCCCCCCCCACACACACACACACACACATGTCAGAACTGTCCAAACCCCCAGCACTTTAACTTAGCCAGCAGGGGTCAGAGGTCAACCAGAAATGGACATGAAGTGGACCGTGGAGGACTGTGCTAGTGTGTGACGACGACAACTGGAGCAGAAGAAGATCTCGCCTTTGGACACTTCTTACTCTGCAAGACACGCGCCAGCCACGCGTGCCCCCCTTAACACGTACACACACACGTGCACGTGTGCTGTGAGCCGTCTGCAGCCAGAAAGGAAACCTCAATCCGTCGTCCATTTATTGGACGACGGATTGAGGTTTCAAACAAAAATTATCTCTGCACATCTTGATTTCTTAAAACATTCACAGCTGAATTTTTTTGTGTATGTATGATGTACGAGTATGTGTTTGTATGTATATGTGTGTGCATATATGTATGTGTGTGTTTGTATGTATATGTGTGTGCATATATGTATGTGTGTGTTTGTATGTAAGTGTGTGTGTGTGTGTGTATGATGTATGTGCTTGTATGTGTGTGTGTATGATGTATGTGTTTGTATGTATGTGTATTTGTGTATGTATTTGTGTGTGTGTATTTGTGTATGTGTTATTTGTTTGTGTGTGTGTGTATGTGATGTATGTGTTTGCATGTATGTGTATTTGTGTGTTATTTGTTTGTGTGTGTGTGTCTGTGTGTATGTGTGTGCTTGTATGTATGTGTATTTGTCTATGTGTTATTTGTGTGTGTGTGTGTGTGTGTATGTGATGTATGTGTTTGCATGTATGTGTATTTGTGTACGTGTTATTTGTTTGTGTGTGTGTGTGTGTGTGTGTGTTTGTATGTATGTATATTTGTGTATGTGTTATTTGTGTGTGTGTGTGTGTATGTATGTGTATTTGTGTATGTGTTATTTGTTTGTGTGTGTATATATGATGTATGTGTTTGTATGTATGTGTATTTGTGTATGTATTATTTGTGTGTGTGTGTATATATGATGTATGTGTTTGTATGTATGTGTATTTGTGTATGTGTTATTTGTGTGTGTGTGTGTGTGTGTGTGTGTGTGCGTGTGTGTGTGTGTGTATGATGTATGTTTGCATGTATGTGCATTTGTGTATGTGTTATTTGTGTGTGTATGTGTTTGTATGTATATGTGTGTGTGTGCATGTATGTATGACGTGTGTTTGTTTGTATGTACTGTATATGGGTGAGTGTGTGTGTATGATGTATGCGTTTGTATGTATGTGTTATTTGTATGTATGTGTGTGTATGATGTATGTATGTGTGTGTATGATGTATGTATTTGTATGTATGTGTATTTGTGTGTGTTATTTGTATGTGTGTGTGTGTTGGTTTGTATGTATATATGTGTGTTTGTGTGCGTGTGTGTGATTGTTTGTATGTATATGTGTGTATATGTGTGTGTGTGTATATGATGTATGTGTTTGTATGTATGTGTATTTGTGTATGTGTTATTTGTATGTATGTGTGTGTATGATGTATGCATTTGCATGTATGTGTATTTATTTGTGTCTGTGTTATTTGTATTTATGTGTGTGTATGATGTATTTGTATGTATGTGTATTTGTGTGTGTCGTATTTGTATGTATGTAAAGCGCCTTGGGGTGACTGTTTGTTGTGACTTGGCGCTATATAAATAAATAAATAAATAAATTTGATTTGATATTCCGTTTGTTAGCTTACAAGCTATAGTTATGTTGCGCTAGATGAATTGTTTTTGGTTTAGATTGAGTCAGATTTATTTTCAGTCAGTTTTAGATTGTTTCAGGTAGGTTTTCCTGGAGCTGCACTCACTTTGGTTTTGATTAGGTTGGCTTTGTGTTTTTGTTGTTTTACAACACAGATATTGTTTATTCAAGTATGGCAGTGGTAGGTCCATGACCTATACGGGATCTAGGCGCTCCCGCCATCACGAGCCTCCCAGCTGACTGGGTTATAGCAGTGGGTAGATGGGACTCATTAGCCCTGTTAAGGCGGTCCACCTAGGGGAAGGAATGAATGAATGGATTCACTACTGGAGCGAGACAAAACCACCTCCGTTTTGGTTTCACAGGACGGCTTTGAGACGGCGTTCAGACAGCTGTAGCAGGAGGAGTATTCCCTGTCTCTCCCCTGATTGTCATTTGGTTCATCCAATCCTCGTTAGGGGCACACTTCAAAAAGAGTGGTGCCTTATGGAATTTTCTCTCAAAAATTCTTGAAAGGGTAGTTGTAAAACAGCTAACTGATCATCTGCAGAGGAATGGTCTATTTGAAGAGTTTCAGTCAGGTTTTAGAATTCATCCTAGTACAGAAACAGCATTAGTGAAGGTTATAAATGATCTTCTTATGGCCTCGGACAGTGGACTCATCTCTGTGCTTGTTCTGTTAGACCTCAGTGCTGCTTTTGATACTGTTGACCATAAAAGTTTATTACAGAGATTAGAGCATGCCATAGGTATTAAAGGCACTGCGCTGCGGTGGTTTGAATCATATTTGTCTAATAGATTACAATTTGTTCATGTAAATGGGGAATCTTCTTCACAGACTAAAGTTAATTATGGAGTTCCACAAGGTTCTGTGCTAGGACCAATTTTATTCACTTTATACATGCTTCCCTTAGACAGTATTATTAGACGGTATTGCTTAAATTTTCATTGTTACGCAGATGATACCCAGCTTTATCTATCCATGAAGCCAGAGGACACACACCAATTAGCTAAACTGCAGGATTGTCTTACAGACATAAAGACATGGATGACCTCTAATTTCCTGCTTTTAAACTCAGATAAAAACTGAAGTTATTGTACTTGGCCCCACAAATCTTAGAAACATGGTGTCTAACCAGATCCTTACTCTGGATGGCATTACCCTGACCTCTAGTAATACTGTGAGAAATCTTGGAGTCATTTTTGATCAGGATATGTCATTCAAAGCGCAAATTAAACAAATATGTAGGACTGCTTTTTTGCATTTACGCAATATCTCTAAAATCAGAAAGGTCTTGTCTCAGAGTGATGCTGAAAAACTAATTCATGCATTTATTTCCTCTAGGCTGGACTATTGTAATTCATTATTATCAGGTTGTCCTAAAAGTTCCCTAAAAAGCCTTCAGTTAATTCAAAATGCTGCAGCTAGAGTACTGACGGGGACTAGAAGGAGAGAGCATATCTCACCCATATTGGCCTCTCTTCATTGGCTTCCTGTTAATTCTAGAATAGAATTTAAAATTCTTCTTCTTACTTATAAGGTTTTGAATAATCAGGTCCCATCTTATCTTAGGGACCTCGTAGTACAATATCACCCCAATAGAGCGCTTCGCTCTCAGACTGCAGGCTTACTTGTAGTTCCTAGGGTTTGTAAGAGTAGAATGGGAGGCAGAGCCTTCAGCTTTCAGGCTCCTCTCCTGTGGAACCAGCTCCCAATTCAGATCAGGGAGACAGACACCCTCTCTACTTTTAAGATTAGGCTTAAAACTTTCCTTTTTGCTAAAGCTTATAGTTAGGGCTGGATCAGGTGACCCTGAACCATCCCTTAGTTATGCTGCTATAGACGTAGACTGCTGGGGGGTTCCCATGATGCACTGTTTCTTTCTCTTTTTGCTCTGTATGCACCACTCTGCATTTAATCATTAGTGATCGATCTCTGCTCCTCTCCACAGCATGTCTTTTTCCTGGTTCTCTCCCTCAGCCCCAACCAGTCCCAGCAGAAGACTGCCCCTCCCTGAGCCTGGTTCTGCTGGAGGTTTCTTCCTGTTAAAAGGGAGTTTTTCCTTCCCACTGTAGCCAAGTGCTTGCTCACAGGGGGTCGTTTTGACCGTTGGGGTTTTACATAATTATTGTATGGCCTTGCCTTACAATATAAAGCACCTTGGGGCAACTGTTTGTTGTGATTTGGCACTATATAAAAAAATTGATTGATTGATTGATTGATTATGGGTGGGCCCTTCCTGGTTCGGCATGGTATTGAGCGGGCATGCTTAGCCGCTCCACTTCCACCACTTGGTTTCTTTTGCCTCACTCCCGGTGCAGGTATGTAGCAGTGCTGTGCTGCGTATCAACTTTATTGTTTTGGTGTTTGTCGTTAATGATTTTATTCTGCAGCACGTTATCGTGCAGCGAGTTGCCAGCCTCCTTCTGTGCGCTATCTGGGTGTGCGCCTCGTCTTCTGCAGCTCAGGTACGTTGCTGTAATCGCACTGCCTGCAAGACGGCTAAATGAGGCTATAGTTTATTATTATATTTGTAAATTTACAGCAGGCAGGAAATCTGTGGTTATCGTGTTGTGGGGGAAACGTGATCCGTAGGTCATTACGGCGACATCAGCAGCTGTAGCGCTCCTCCCTCCCTTCCTGTGATTAAGCGGCTCCTTCATTGGTATGTAGCTCAACGTGTTAGCAATGCATATGTTCTGTTTTTTTTTTTTGTAGTAATTTAATAATTTGTGATGTTATGGCAGATCTCTGGTGTGGACAGCGGCTCTGGACCGGCTGCATGAGACCGCTGCTGCTTTGCCTTACTTGGTTTTAGCGTGTTGTCTGCACGTGTTAATGTTAGCATACCCCCCTGGTGGCTAACTTAGACACCTGCAACATATCCAGGCCTCTTTGCGCAGTAGCGCTTGTGGGGGTTTGGATTAGAGTCTAGTAATTTTTGTTTTTTTATTTTATCCTTTTTCTTTTAACTGTATATTGTGTGTTTCTTTTTAATATTGGCTGATGTGCTTTTTTTTTGCGTCTAGTCTGTGGTTAATTTTAAATATTTTTTTTTTAACTATGTCTCATTGGGGGATTGTTTTGATCTCTTTTATTTGTTTTTCAGTTGTGGGGCAACGATGGTGGTGTAGGGGCCCAGGGTGTTGGATCCCTCGATTTTGGTGTGTTGTGCTTCACCCACCCCGCAGGATTGGACCTTCACAGTGTGATTGTGGTGTGTGTGTCACGTGTGACTGGGGTGCTTATTTCTTTCTTTAGGGACCATCACTGCTGGTGTCTCCTTTTCACCGGTAAGCCCTTGCTGCTGACCAATCCCTCCATGCTTTGTGTTTGTTAATTAATTTTTAACCACAACACAAGTTGGCCATTTTAAACCTTTGAAAATAAAAATTGTGAGTTATTGTAACTTGGGTCCACGCCTCTGCTTGTTTTTCTTACCCTAGTTTGAGAATTTCTTTTTTTTTTTTTGGTGGTGACCTGTAGGGGTCGCCACACAGCTATCGCTGGTTTTTCCATCGAGTGATTATCCGAGAAATTGTGGATGTGCCTGGACATGCCAGAACATGTCCCGTGAGGCTTCATCACGGCGTTGCTGTGCGCCATGTGGCACCGCCACGACGTAACAGTAACAGTGGAATGTGCCGTTCATTTCCAAATTGGACGCTGTGTTTTATCCGGGGCATCGTCTGACTAGCACAGGAATTGTGAAAAGACGTGTACATCAGCACTTTTTCGGTACATTGAGACAGACGTGCGGAGGAATTCCACGCATCCATCGTGACGTGCAAAGCCTCCGCTCGGCTTTCCATGACAAAATCTCTTGTTAAAAGTGAAATCTGCCGGAAAATGGTTGATGTCCAGCTCTTGTGATAACCAGAGAAACGGCACACGATGGTCACGGATCCAGACAGCCATCCGTTTAGAAATGAAATGGTCGTCCAGCCTGTCGATGGCGGCTTCGGAGCGCGGCGTGCCCCACAGCCGCTGGGGGCCGTCCTTAAAGCGACAGTAACACTCCTTATTCTCTACCAAGCCCGTAACATTTTCACCGAAAGCCAGATAAATTTTTCTAATGGTTTCCAGCTGCCAGTCTCTAACAGTTTCTGAAAAAATTCTGATGGAAAAAAAGCCATACATACCTGAGCCTGGTTCTGCTGGAGGTTTCTTCCTGTTAAAAGGGAGTTTTTCCTTCCCACTGTAGCCAAGTGCTTGCTCACAGGGGGTCGTTTTGACCGTTGGGGTTTTACATAATTATTGTATGGCCTTGCCTTACAATATAAAGCGCCTTGGGGCAACTGTTTGTTGTGATTTGGCGCTATATATAAAAAAAATTGATTGATTGATTGATGTATATTTATTTGTGTCTGTTATTTGTATGTGTGTGTATGATGTATTTGTACGTATGTGTATTTGTGTGTGTGTGTTTGTATATGATGTGTGCATTTCTATATTTGATGTATTTGTGTGTGTGTGTGTGTGTGTGTTTGTATGCCTGTGTGTGTTTATGATGTATGTATTTGTGTGTGTGTATGATGTATGCATTTGTGTGTGTGTGTATGATGTATGCATTTGTGTGTGTGTGTATGATGTATGTATTTGTGTGTGTGTGTGTATGATGTATGTATTTGTGTGTGTGTGTGTATGATGTATGCATTTGTATGTATGTGTATTTGTGTGTGTCTCTGCGTGTGTGTGTGTTTGTATATGATGTATGCATTTCTATATTTGATGTATTTGTGTGTGTGTGTTTGCGTGCGTGTTTATGATGTTTGTATTTGTGTGTGTGTGTGTGTGTATGACGTATGTATTTGTATGTATGTGTGTTGCGTGTTTGCGTGTGATGTATTTGTATGTATATGTATTTGTGCGTGTGTGTATGATGTATGTGTTTGTATGTATGTGTATTTGTGTGTGTTATTTGTATGTATGTGTATTTGTGTGTGTTATTTGTATGTGTGTGTGTGTGTGTGTATATTTGATGTATGTGTTTATGTGTGTGTGTATAATTGATGTATGTGTTTGTGTGTGTGTATATTTGATGTATGTGTTTGTGTGTGTGTGTATTTGATGTAAGTGTTTGTATGTATGTGTATGTGTGTGCAAGTGTAATGTGTTTGCATAATGTATGTGTTTGTATATACGTGTATGTGTGTTGTGTATAGGTGTGTGTGTGTGTTGTGTATAGGTGTGTGTGTGTGTGTTGTGTATAGGTGCGTGTGTGTGTGTGTTGTGTATAGGTGTGTGTGTGTGTGTGTGTTGTATATAGGTGTGTGTGTTGTGTATAAGTGTGTGTGTGTGTGTGTGTGTGTGTGTGTGTAGGTGTGTGTGTGCGTGCACCCTCTGTGTTTTAGCTGCCCTGTTGACCCCGCTGACCCCGCTCTTGCCTCTGTGTGTTTTTATCTCTTCCTGTGTGACCTGAATTGTAAATCCAGCGGCTGAGTTGCGTGTTTTAATCTGTGTGCCATGAATTATGAGCAGCCGCCTCCCGCTGACCTGATCCGCATGTGGCTGCATCACTTTGTATCTTGCATATCAATGTATGCGTTATCGCTAAATATGTGCGTGTGTATGAGTGTGAGCCACGGCAAGAGGTTAATTGAGGGGAGGGCCTCTAAACCGTTGCCCATGGAGACGCCGTGCCATCCATCACCTCATTGGCTATTCAGCAGCAGGCACCAAACAAACACGGAAACCTCGCCGGGCTTCGGGAGCAGGAGGAGAAGAGGAGGTGCAGGGGGTCTACTGGAGCTCCGACAACAGGCTAATCCTTACAGCACACAGAGGAGACGCTAATAGGAGAGATTAACCTGACAAATACATGCCCTCCCTCTGCTGCTCCTCCTCAGCTCTTCTTCAGCCCCGACACTCTCATCCTCCTCCACCAGTCCTCCTCATCCTTCATTTTCCTCTGTAACTTCTCTCCTACCACCTTTTTTATGATCTCCCTGTTTTACTCCTCCTTCATGGTTCCACTTTGCGCCTTTCCTTTTTTGTCCTCTGCTCCTCTCCCTCCTTTCTTCCACACCTTTCCTCCTCTTCTGCTCTATTTCCTCATTACTTGTTTCTCCTCCTCCCTGCTGTCTTCTCCTCCTTGTCTTCCTCCTCCATCACTCATGCACTCTACCTTCACTCATTGTCTCTCCACCTGCTCCTCCCCTTCTCCACCTCCTTCACTTCTTTATTACCAAACTGCTGAGTCATCCTTTTCTTCTTCTCCTCTGATGGATTTTCCTCATTTTATTGCCTCTCCTACTCTCCTATTTGCTTCTGTTCCTCCTCTTCCTTCCGTTAGTTTTCCAAACACATGCTGTGATGCTCCTTATTGACATCTCCTCCTCAGGTGCTCCTCCTTCATTTCCTCCTGTAGCAGTTGCTCTGTTTTCCACCATCACTCCTGCACTGCTCCTTTCTTCTCTCTTTTCTCCTGACTGATGTTTTGTTTTCGCTCCCCTTCCTGAGCTTCTCCTGTTTGCTCCTGCTACTCCTCCTCCTGTCCTGTATACATCTGTTTTTTGTTTCACCTCCTCCTTCCTCCTCAACCGGACTAATGACAGAATCTTCCTCTCTTTTCTCTGCGCCTCCTCGCTTTTCACAAACTCTTCTTCAGCTTCAGTTTCTCCTTTACTTCTTCATCCTCTTCTTTAATCTCCTGCAGGGCACCTCCTCTGCTCCTCATTTTTCATCTCTTTCACCCTAATGCAAACCTTTTTTCAGACCTCCAGCTTCTTTTCCTCCTCCCACTTTTCTCTTCATTCTTCTGCTGATGGTCTTTCTCACCTCCTTCCTCCTCTTCCGTGGCCTCCTCTTACCCTTTCTATTTGACGTCTCAAATAACTTATGACTTTTGTCTGCTCCTCTTTTCCCCTCCCACTCTTGAGTTGTTTCTGACCTCCCTCCTCCTGTGTTCCCCTCTAATCTCTCTCCTCTCCTCTAATTCTGCACTCTGAAGCTCTGTGGCTCCTCAGTGCTCCTGCAGGTGTCCGCTGATCTGGTTGTTGTGGATAATCCGGGTCTGGGCGCCGGCTGTAGCCAAGCGTGGCGCTTTAATGAGGGAGGACATGGGGGGACACACTAACCAGCACAGTAATGAGGTTTCCTCTCTGAACCAGTACGTCCTGTGTCTCCTCATTAAGGAGGACCGTCTCAGACCCGACACGTGACCGTGGCTGACTCCACGCCTGTGCACATTTCCATCCCTGCTGGTACTTTGTGCTTTACGTGTCTTTGGCAAGAACAGAAACATTCTTCTTGGCTTTAGGAAGGGAGAAGCTGACGGCGGCTCAAGGTCCTGTGTAGCCACATCCCTCAGGTCCTCAGGACGAACCCAAAACATGCCCAGGCCAGACGGATGTCTCCTCCGCTTCTGATCGGTGTTCATCTGCACTGAGGTTTCCTTCCACCTGGATGTGTCTGAAAATCTCTGAAGGGCATTCAGGTCTCCTGAAACATCTCAAATGTCTGCTGTGAACATGAAAGAGCAGCAACTTTACTGAGCGCTGCTGTTGGAGTCAAGAAGTACAAGTCCGCATCTCCAAGCAACAGATGGTTTTCCAAGTTTGCTGGTGAAAATGTTCATGCCCAGTTCCTCTTCATTTCAGCAATCACACTAAAGACAAATTTGCATAACTCTGTCACTGACCATGTCACTGTTTCCTGGAACACGGGGGTGTGGCGTCACGTAAAGAAAACCCAGCTCAAAGAAAGATGAACACTTATGTGAAAACCAGAAAACCAGCACCATCGCCATCTGCAGGCAAAAAGTGGAACCGCAGCAGGAATTTTCTTGTCTTTCATATTCTTTGAGGTGACAGATAACAAATCAGATAAACTAATTAATTCTCTCAACCAGATTATTACAGTTTAGGTTCACAGGGGCTGCAGCCTATCCCAGTGCTCACTGGGGGAGAGGCGGGGTTTACTCTGTACTTCAACGTATTTTCTGGAGTCCTTCTATGAAATCCTTGTTAAAACATCTTCCATATTTACTCAGCTTTCAGGCAACATTCAGGGAATGCTGCAAGAACATTCTGAGTCAAATGATTTACGGCTGTTGGTCTGAACCTGAACTACAGCCTCCATCCTGTAGGGGGAGCTCCTGCTTTATTTCTTCTCTGATTTTTCGGAGTGTGCCATTTTACTTCAGCATCACATGAAGACAACTGCCTAGCAACACAACTGCTTCGCCATGTGAAGGCGCGCTTTTCCACACATGGATGAATTTTCTGGTACGGGTACGTCCTGCATGTGTGTGCATGTTGCTGTGCATGTGTGTCGGGGTGGTGATTAGCGCTGGGATTCTGGGACTGTGGCCTCAGTTTTCATTAACAGCCATAAACACAGTTCTGCTGCACCGCCGAGACCGACCGCAGGCTCTGTGCACGTGTGTGAGCTTCGTCAGTTTGATGGTGTGTAGAAAAGAGCACGCACGTGAGCTGTTGTTTATCATAGCGGTAATTAAAGGCGACATTCAGCTTTAATTAAAACATAACAGCAGAACTAAGGACTGGTTCTCTCTCTCTCACACACACATACCATTGTCATGTCCACTCAACCACCAGGGGTCAAAGATCAGAGTCTGCACCTCTGATTGAACACTTTCTGAGATTTCATTGGTCAAATTCTGGGCTGCAGCTGATTATTTGCAAAAAAAAGAAAAAAAAAGAACAGTTGTTCCTCTTTCTTATTGTTCTATGCGCTGGTCACACAAACAATAAACACTCCCAGCTTGTAACTCACCAAAATAAAAGCGCACATAAGGAGGATGACGCAATGAGACAGTGAACTGTTAATGTCCTGAAGAAATTACCTGCCACCTGCTGGATGGTCCATGAATTAGGGTCATCATGTGACCCGCCCACACTCGCCCCGCCTTGATGTAAATGTCAATGAATACACTAAGCTAGCAAACATGGCATGTGGTCATCACTAAGAACGGGAACATGAAACTGTAATTAAAGAATTGATAGAAGGTAAGACAGGGGATGATAAATTAATAACATCAAACTCAGTAACACCCGTGTTTTACGACATTTTTCTGCTGAAAATATCACGTGACAAATATGGCCTCATTACATCACCAGCTGTTTTGAAACAAGACACTCTATGTGATTAGCGCCCTCTGGTGTTGAAACATAATAAAACACATTATTGCAGGATCTGCTATGACAATGTATACGTATTACATTCATAAGAGATTAAAAATAAAATTTTGCCTTATGACATCAGAAAGGAAAAGTAAACATCCTTGCCTTATGACATCATAATGATCTACAGTCTCCACATACACAAACACACACACACACACACACACCCAAGCAACAAACTAAACCTTCTCCAGTCACAACCACAGAAGACTCTAACTCCTTCTGGGTTGTCTGGGTGTCTTGGTGGCTTACCTCACTTGCCTCTTTCTTGCACAGTTACTCAGTTTTTGAGAACTGTCTCCTCCAGACAGATTTACCGCAGAGTACCACAGTTTGAATTTATGAAAGAATGATGGAAATGTTCATCATCCCCTGACTGTCTAAGGAAGTGGAAAAGTGACCATTTACTGTAAATGCATCAAACTGTGCCAATAACAGTTGTCCTTTTTTATGATCTGAAATCTTTTTTTTTTCCTTTTTTTTCCACTTTTTTTAAACTCTGGAAATCTTATTAAATATTCAGATTTTTTACAACAATGATTCATAAATTAAATCCTGTTTTTAGAATTAAATAACCCTGACCAGGATTATAATCCATATTAAATTTGTTTCTTTTGGCTAAAATGTTCAGGTTTTAACCAATGAAGCATCAGTTGACAATAAAATCTCATTTATGATGACAACATATGAACATTATTTTGGGAAAAACATCAGTTTGTAATCCCATAATTTATTATCTACATATGAAATGCTGTCCGTGTTGCTCTGCAGCAATGAAGCATCATGGGAAGTGGCCTTGTGCTTACAATAGAGGTCAGCAGGATGAAGACAGCTTGTGAATGGACAAACCCATGGGTCAAAGTTCATGTGAAATTATCTGTGATCAATAATCATAGATTACTAAAAGAGAAGACGTCCGCAGGGCGTGGCCTTATATCAGCACTTATTTATTGTCATAAAAACCTCTGAATACAAAGTACATTCACAGGTACAGCAGCAGCTCACTGAGCGGCTTCGATTGGCTCCTACAGCAAACCAGCCATAACTACAAATACAACATTTTACACGTTATAGCCTAAAACATACTCTTATAGTTCAGAATAAACACTGTTGTACACAGAAATAGTCCAGTGTCCCACCACTGAGTCCTACAAGCATTATTTACTGGAACATACAAGGTAGTACACATGTGACTGACAGGTCGGTGGAAATTTCACAAAAGAGATTTAACTGATAGGTTGGTGGAAATCTCATTAAAGAGATTTGACTGACAGGTCAGAGGAAATTTCACGAAAGACATTTAAGTGACAGATCTGAGAAAATTAAAGACTTTTGAATGACAGGTCTGTGAAAATTTCATGAAAGAGATTTGACTGACAGGTCTGTGATAATTTCACAAAAAGAGATTAAGCAATTTAACTGACACGTCAGTGGAAATTTCACTAAAGAGACTTCACTGGCAGGTCTGTGGAAATTTCATTAGAGAGCTGACTGACAGGTTGGTGGACATTTTATTAAAGAGATTTGACTGACAGGTCGGTGGAAATTTCACATAAGCAATTTAACTGACAGGTCGGTGGAAATATTAAAGAGATTTGACTGACAAGTCCTGAAAATTTCATTAAGGAGATTTGACCTACAGGTGGTTGAAATTTCATTAAAGAGATTTGACTGACAGGTTGTGGAAATTTCACAAGCGAGATTTGACTGGCAAGTCAGAGAAAAGTTCACTGAGGAGATTTGACTGACAGCTCTGTGGAAATTTCACTTAAGAAATTTGACTGACAGGTCATGGAAATTTCATGAAAGACATTTGACTGACAAGTCTGTGAAAATTTCAGTAAAGAGATTAAGAGATTTGACTGACAGGTTGGTGGGAATTTCATTAAAGAGATTAAGAGATTTAACTAACAGGTCGTGGAAATTTTATTAAAGAAATTAAGAGATTTTCCTGACAGGTCGGTGGAAATTTCATTGAAGAGATTTGACTGACCAGTCTGGTGGAAATTTTATTAAAGAGATTTGACTCACATATCTGTGAAAATTTGAGTAGAGATTAAGATTAAGTCCATCTCTGACTTCACCCAGACATACTATACCACAAACCACAATTATTTCAGAATGTCTTTTTACACTTTCTGTATATCATTTGACCTGTATTAGTGAAAAAAAAGTGTTTCCATAAAATGTTTTGAAAATAAGCCTTTTTTGAATCTCCTGAAATACCACCTCATTCAAGCATAAAAATGTAGTGTGTGTGTGTGTGTGGGGGGGGGGGGATCTGTTTGTTTTTCTTTGCGATATTTGAGACTTTTTTGAAATACACGCATTTAGGCATATTTTCGAATTTTTATGTCCAGGGTGAAACCTGCTTCACACCCTAAGACTGCTGGGATAGGTTTCAGGCTCCCCCCCATTCCCTTAATTGGGGTAAGTGAGTATAGAAGATGGACATTTTCAGATTGCAACTTCAAGCTGCTGTGGAGTTTGAAGTGTCGAAATGCAGTTTTAACTTAAGTGATCCTGTTGTATGGTTTGGAAAATGCAAGCTACTGACACAACACCTATGCTAACTGTGTATGTGAAATGAAAATGTCATGAATTTCTGATATAGTCCTTTAAAATCCGTTTAATCTCTCAGCACATTTTTTTTTTAATCCAGCATGCGATTAGCCTAGCTTAGCATGGAAGGTGCTAGCCTAGCTTGAAGTAAGCTTGCGGCTTAAAAGGTGGATCTAGCAGCAGGGACCGAAACTAGTTTTCCACCAATCTGTCAGTGGATGGCAGAGATGAGCGGAGACAGGTGGACTGATTACCTGCCAATCACCCTGTCTTCCGACCCCTGACTGACGAGCATCAATACAGGCACTGGGGCTACCAACCCACCCCCCACCCCCCCTAAAACAGACCTGAACATGTAACCGTGGGAACACAAATCTTCAACAGGAAAAAGCCTAAAAAAGAAGCAGAAGAGCAGCAAAAACGCCGTGAATGGCGGCGGGTTGATGATCCACGGTTACGCTGATGGGTCCTCAAAAAAAAAAAAAACCAACAACAACAACAAAAAAAAAAAAAAAACAGCCCACTGAGGAAAAACCTTTAAATTCCTTCATTTTTGGGGATCTTTGTTCCAAGAAAGAGTTTGTCTTTGCGACTTGATTGTCCTGAAACCAAGACTGTGAACCATGGAGAAGAAGTCAGTCACGACCACAGACAAAAAAAAAAAAAGAAAAATCCTCAGAGGGAGAACAAAAAAGCTTTTTTTTAATATATATAAATTGGCGAGGGGAAGCCATGAAACTTTAGATGCTCTTTGTGTCTTTAGTTTTGTCTTTTATGTCCGGCCGGCCTCTCCAGCTCAGTGCTCGACGACGCTCCACCTACAAGAGGATAGATACGAACGTCTTACACGTCTGGAAACGCAAACGCACAAAACACATTCATGCAAAATGGCTGTATGAGGCTGAGTTACAGTCACACGCTGACAAAGTTCCTCTTCATTTGTTTAATTGTTGCAGATTATCAGAGCTGAAAGCAAAACATTCGAGCAGAGCTCAGAGACAGACGGCTTTAATTTGAGGGTGATTATATTTAAAATTGACTATCGTCTCTTTCCTGTAAGCCTGTGTGTTATTCAGGATTATTTCATTCAGATTTCAGCTGATTAAAAGTTTAAGTGACTCTGGACTTTGGAAAATGGTCAAACAACACAAGCTTTTTTTTTTTTTTTTAAATTGACACCTTTTCAGAATAATTACCTTCAAATTGAAGCTGCACTTTGAGGTCATGTTAAATATTTGCTTTCAGCTTGAACACGCAAGAAACAAACAAACAAAAACTCTGTCAGTGTAAAAATATACATGGACCTAACTGTAAATGTCGACTGAAGAAAAAATATAATAATTAATTAATTAATAAAAGAAGCTACTTTAATAATGAAGGTGCAGACTGCAAATCCCCCCCCCCCCCCAAAAAAAAAAAATAAATGATCTTTTTTATTTACAGTCTTTAATGTAGTTAATTTTATCTTAATAAATGCAAAAAGGACCATAAATTATTTTAAATAAGTAAAACCATGAAATGGACTAAATGGAGGCAAGATATTAAAAACTGATTGTGTGTTTGAAAAATATAAGAAAAGTGACAAAGTGACTATTAAAAGTTAATTTTCCATTTAATTCATGGTAGTTTTTTGTGCATAAAAACAAAATCAGAATTCAGGTAAATAAAGTGTCACAGTTTAGTTTATTTGATTTAAAAACTACTGCAGGTGTGTCACTTTACGAATTACATAAAAACTGTTCAGTCCCAATAAAACTTTAACTCGCAGATTTACCTCAGACTAGCCAAGAGCTAGTTAGCTACACGTACAATTTAACAGCAGCTGAGTTTTAGTTATCGTTGGTAAACTAAACACTTTGGTAAGCTAGCAGACTTACTTTAGCACCATGTGGAAAATGCTTCAGTTTTGCCGCTGAACAGTTTAGCTGGGGTTAGCTGAGGGTTTATCAGCTATGTGGTTTAATGTTATTTACCACATTATTCAAATTAAGCATGTAAAGGTTTTACTGTTCAAGTTAGCCAACATTTAAGTTCTGCTAATGTTAGTGGTATGCACAAAACAGTGAAAACAGTAAAATGTTTTCTGTGAAAGAATGCTAGAAAATTCTGCAGTGTCATGTGCTGTCAGACTCTCACTTATTTTATCCATCATGGATTCATGTGGATTTCACCAGGAGGTGAACTCATTTAAATAAAAGTTCACAGTGGCGGGCAACTATTGTTAGAGTTAGTTGTTTTATTGATTATTAATTATTATTTTTAAATTCTAATGATTCTCAAATTGTCCCCAAAATGACTTAATATCACATGTGACCATCAGACACACAAGTCTGGAAGCTGTTTATGGGAAAAAACGTGCTTTTCCTGCTGACTTCAGGGAAGCATGTTCTTATCTGACATAGTGATTCAGAAGTGTAATGTTTCATTGGTGCATTTAGTTCTAACGCAGTTTTGGAACAGTGACAAAGCTAAAATAAAATGTGATTTGTTATATCATTTAACACATTTTGTTATCAGGCCTCACAAGTTAGTTAAATGCTGACTACAGTTAGCACGAGTGACAAAAATTCCCAACCGACGTGTTAGAGCAGTGCTAACTTGTCAAATTGAAAATTAAGACATCAAGCGAACTGAATAATGTGTTAGCTTAGCGATCTTAGCATTAGCATTAATGACTCATCAAAATCCATTGATGGCAGGAGACTGTGTGCGTGTGTGTGTGTGTGTGTGTGTTAAAATGATGGCGCTATCATAATTCTCTGGCTACGGGAACATTATATATGAGCGTTTGGAGGTGAACCATCCTGAAATAAACACAGGCCTTGGGTCTAAAATGTCTTTAGAGGTTGTCTTAAAAATAATGGAAAGTTATTAAATATTCACAGCTACATGGACGCCAGCACGCGATAATTATAGCTTTAAAGAATGTCAGTATGTCAACAAAGATAATCTGCCTCCTGGTGGATGAACAGTTTAATCCTTCATCATCAACACAATGTACGCAGGAAAATATGAGAACAAAGAGTTTTTGTTTCGCTAAGACAAAAATATACTTCAGTTTTACAACACAATGACTTAAAGTACATGCCTCCACAACATCTCCGTGCACCCATCTCACAGACACTTAGACATGGCGCTGAATGATTTAAAGGTTCCTCCACTAGGGGCAAGTTAGTCCCGAGTTGTCTCTCAGTGGCAGTAGAATACTTCTGTGTTTTTGTTGATTTCATTTCAGAATTTCTGGAGTTGGGGACATTGTAAATTTGGGGTTGCACACAATCATCAATTGGTCGACTACGCTAGCAGCTATACTATAGCTACCAGTCTGTGAGACCTGAGCCAACATGAGACCAACCAAATGCTGTGGACCAACCACAAACTGACTTCCACTTCCTGCCACTCTGCATATGTGCAACATTTCCGGGTGCTACTCAACATGATGTGCAGAAAAACTGTGACTGGAAGGACCACATTAGCAAGGAAAAGGCTGGAAGGACACCCCAAGTGGACACCCTGACAGGACACCCCCACAGGACACCCCAAGAGGACACCCTGACAGGACGCCCCCAGAGGACACCCTGACAGGACACCTCCACAGGACACCCTGAGAGGATGCCCCAACAGGACAACCCAAGAGGACAGCCCGAGAGGATAGCCGACAGGACACCCCAACAAGACACCCAATCGGACCCCCCAACTGGACACCCCAACAGGTCACCCTGACAGGACACCCGACAGGACACCCTGACAGGACATCTCGAGAGCAATCTGGGTACACAACAGTGCAGACAACATGGATGCTAGCAGAAAGGTTACTGTTGTGGTCATCTCCTGCTTTGTTAATCTATTGCCATCCACTGCCGGACCAAACCATGACAACGACAAAGACCAACCAGGGTTCGACCACAGTCTTCCAGATGTCCTGACTACATTGACACACTTCAAACACTTTGCAAATTGTACTTGGACGCCTTCTACCTTCTTATGAACATGCGTGGCCAACTGAACCTCACGTACATTTATTTTCTCTTACACCCAGATTTCATACTTTTCTTTTTCTCTGTGCTGTTGCTTCTGCTCGTTTCTGCAGAAGACGTTATGAGCCATAAAGACAATCATCGCTGTAAAATGTTCCCTCTCGGCATGGATAAATACATCCTTTGTGGTTAAAACTTTCTCCTCTTGTCCAGCTGGCACAGATTTACTGACTCAGAACTTACACTCCCCCTGCTGGTGATGAGTGTATTGCAACCATTGTCAGCGTGTGGTCCCGTTTTAGATGCTTGAAACAAATCCAGGATACATATGATGTTACACGTGTGGAAACGGAGAAAACAGCGCGTACGTTTGTGGCTTACATCGTGCAGTGACACTGAAATGTTCACGTCTTTAAGAAAGTCAGATTATGAAATCTGGACGTCTGTACAAGTTTGTATTTTGTTGCTCTGTTCTCCTCCTCCTCTCCCCTCCCCCTCCTCCTATCCTCTCCTGTCCTCCCTTCCTCTCCTCTCTCCCCGTCCTCCTTTCCTCTCCTCCCCTCCCTTTCTCTCCTCTCCTCGTCCTCTCCTATCTCCAGCTCTTCCTGTCCTCTCCTCTCCTCCTCCTTCCCTCTTCCTCTCCTCTCCTCCTCCTCTCCTTTCTCCTGCTCTTCCTGTCCTCTCCTCCCCTCCCTTCCTCTCCTCTCCCTCCTCCTGTCCCATCACGGCAGCATCTGTTCCTAATGAAACACACAGTTGGACATCGTTCTCGTTTAGCACCTCCTCCACGCTACCTGCTCCAGAGGTTACCTCCTGTCGACCGCGTATGTTAGACATCATCAGCACCTCCCCGTGACCTCACTTCCCCCTCCCTTCCTCTCCTCCTCCTCCAGATGCCATTGATCGGGGAAGTGGGTCAGAAGCGGTCGGAGGTAAACTCGGGTTTCTGCGGTGCTCTGAGGCAGCAGGTCTCAGCGTGGACACCTTACAGGTCCTTAAAATGGACAGCAAGGGGAACCAAACTCTTCACAATGTTTTCTTCATAAAGAAAAAAAAATCTATATTTCCCAAAGTCAAACATCATTTAGAAACAACATTTAACATAAATTATATCATAACAAATGTATTTCAGCACGTGAGGCAAAAATTCAGAAAATGGGCAACAGAATAAGAATGTGAGAGGATTTTTTATGTAGATTTGCCAGATGGACTCTGCTGTCCTGACACGTGCCTTAACCAAGAGAATGTTAAGACAAATATGAGTCAAGATTCAGATATGTTGCTAATATCAGGCTGAATCTGTGGAAATAAGTGCAACATACACACAATTTTTTATGACCTTCATTCACTGACATTTGTCTGTTTGTTAGCAGTTTAACTCAAAAAGTAATCAGCAGGTTTCAATGAAATTCAGTGAGCAGATGCAAAATGTTCTGGAGAACAGGTGATCTGGAATATAATCTGGACCCAAGATCCAAGAGAAAGTTTGGCACCAGCAAGATTTAACTCCAAAAAAATGGCGAGATGTTGATGAAATTTGGTGAGCAGATGGATCATGTCCTGTTAAATTGGCCTCGTGTGTTGATCTTCAGTCTTCACTTAAAATTTCTTTACCATGTATGTGTGTGTGTGTGTGTGTGTGTGTGTGTGTGTGTGTGTGTGTCTGTGTGTGTATCTGACTTCACACTCCCAGTGAATCAGTGACACGTCACAACCGTTTGACGCTGTGCCAAGTCCCAGGACACAGATCTCACTGTGGTCCTCTGAGGACCAAACAGCCAGTGATCCAAAACCCTCCCCTTTCGGCCCCACAACTCACCATGAGGGACGCAGACCTTCTGTGAGTCCACAAATCACACTGACACTGGACAGGTCCAACCTTTGAAATGGCTGAAATTTATTAAAAATAGCTAAAAATGAAAACTTTTGTCCAAAACACATAGTAGAGAAGCTTGAATCTTCGACTGGACTGGGTTGCTTGACGCGAGGACGTTTCGCTTCAAATCGCAGAAGCTTCCTCAGCTAAAATACATACATTTGTGTGGACATTATGAACCCTCACCTGGACATATGGACAGATCTTTCATTAGTGTAAGACATGATTTTTCCTACAGAAGGTAATCAAATGCCAAGTACAGATTAGCAGCGGGGGTGCTATCAGCACCTCTTCCTTCTTCTTTGACTTTGGGTTTTTAAAGAGGACAAATTCCATCTGCTGGAGGACACGAACAACATTCCTCACATACTTTCAGGAAATCAGGTGAAAACAAAGATGACTATAGCCTGAACGTTAGACATTTCATTAACGAGACACCAAATCATTTTCACAACCACAACCCTGAGCCAAAGCAATAACCCTGAGCCTAACATGAACCCTGACCCTAACCCTGAGCCTGACCAAAACCTAAACCAGCAGTGACATCCAAAGGTGTTACTTGATTCTCCCAACACTCTACTTCTGCTACTTCTGTGGGACATGCTGCTGCATTTTGTTTCCTGCGGGAGGTGCAGGTGCACATGTGAAGTTTGCCACCATGTTTCAATGTTTGCCAGCATGCTGTGGTCATAAATAAAGTATTTCAGGCCATAAAATTCTGAAAGCACTGGATGAAACGCTGTGATTAATTACTGTTTCAGTGGATAATCAGCTTTAACATGAGGTTAACTACAAAAAAAAAAACAGCTGAACACTGTCAGAGAGGCATGAGGGAAGCTCCAAGACAATCACGACTTCTTTGACTGTGTTCAAAGCTTCAGTGACTGTGATTAGACACACACACACACACACACACAGAGGCAGTTTTCGGGAGTATAAGTCACAACTGCCAGAAAATGCTTTGTGAAGTGGAAAAACACATACAGTAGTGTTCAGAATAATAGTAGTGCTATGTGACTAAAAAGATTAATCCAGGTTTTGAGTATATTTCTTATTGTTACATGGGAAACAAGGTACCAGTAGATTCAGTAGATTCGCACAAATCCAACAAGACCAAGCCTTCATGAAATGTACACTCTTAAGGCTATGAAATTGGGCTATTAGTAAAAAAAAATAGTAGAAAAGGGGGTGTTCACAATAATAGTAGCATCTGCTGTTGACGCTACAAACTCAAACCTATTATGTTCAAACTGCTTTTTTTAGCAATCCTGTAAATCACTAAACTAGTATTTAGTTGTATAACCACAGTTTTTCATGATTTCTTCACATCTGCGAGGCATTAATTTTGTTTGTTTAGAACCAAGATTTTGCTCCTTTACTAGTGTGCTTGGGGTCATTGTCTTGTTGAAACACCCATTTCAAGGGCATGTCCTCTTCAGCATAAGGCAACATGACCTCTTCAAGTATGTTGACATATCCAAACTGATCCATGATACCTGGTATGCAATATATAGGCCCAACACCATAGTAGGAGAAACATGCCCATATGATGATGCTTGCACCACCATGCTTCACTGTCTTCACTGTGAACTGTAGCTTGAATTCAGAGTTTGGGGGTCGTCTCACAAACTGTCTGCGGCCCTTGGACCCAAAAAGAACAATTTTACTCTCATCGGTCCACAAAATATTCCTCCATTTCTCTTTAGGCCAGTTGATGTGTTCTTTGGCAAATTGTAACCTCTTCTGCGCATGTCTTTTATTTAACAGAGGGACTTTGTGGGGGATTCTTGCAAATAAATTAGCTTCACACAGGCGTCTTCTAACTGTCACAGCACTTACAGGTAACTCCAGACTGTCTTTGATCATCCTGGAGCTGATCAATGGGTGAGCCTTTGCCATTCTGGTTATTCTTCTATCCATTTTGATGGTTGTTTTCCATTTTCTTCCAAGTGTCTCTGTTTTTTTTTTTTGGTCCATTTTAAAGGAGATCATTGTAGATGAACAGACTATAATTTTTTGCACCTGCGTATAATTTTTCCGCTCTCCAATCAACTTTTTAATCAAACTACGCTGTTCTTCTGAACAATGTCTTGAATGTCCCATTTTCCTCAGGCTTTCAAAGAGAAAAGCATGTTCAACAGGTGCTGGCTTCATCCTTAAATAAGGGACACCTGATTCACACCTGTTTGTTCCACAAAATTGACGAACTCACTAACTGTATGCCACACTACTATTATTGTGAACACCCCCTTTTCTACTTTTTTTTTTTACTAATAGCCCACTTTCATAGCCTTAAGATTGTGCATATCATGAATGCTTGGTCTTGTTGGATTTGTGAGAAGCTACTGAATCTACTGGTACCTTGTTTCCCATGTAACAATAAGAAATATAGTCAAAACCTGGATTAATCTTTTTAGTCACATAGCACTACTATTATTCTGAACACTACTGTATATGAGTTGCACCGGTGCATAAATCACATATTTTGTTGTTTTTTTTTTTTTTTTTGTTTTGTTTTTTTGTATGTACAGATTGTTTCTCACGAGGCACGTTTATCAACAGACAGGAAGTCAGTCAGTGTAGCACATGTGCACACCACAGGCTGTGTTGTTTAACATCAGGATTCTTAAATTACCCTCCAAAAGTATAAGAACATTTGGTATTTCACATATTTCAAATACAAAAATACAAAAAATATCAAATCAAACTGAAAGCAAATCTCTACAAAGAAAGAAAAAGCCAAGATGATGGGTTCCATAAGTAATCAGCCCCTTTGGTATAATACCTATAAATAATCAGTTTAATTGCCTGTTTTCTTCCGACAACTCTGGGGATGGATACATGAACATTTCCAAGTCACTGAATATGTCTTGATCTTTATTTACTCGTACATCAGTTATGAAGAAATACAAACAGTATGACACTCTGTGGTAAATCTGTTTGGAGCAGACAGTTCTCAAAAACTGAGCGACTGTGCAAGAAGGAGAAGAGTGAGGAAAGCCAGCAAGACACCCAGAAGAAGTTACAGGCTTCTGTGACTGTGATTGGAGAAATTGTGCACAGTGCATGTTTTGCATTTTGTATCTGCAGTTATACAGCTTCATGATGAAGTGGTACAGAGGAAGGTTTTTTCCACCAAAACATCAAATCTAGGCTTTATCTCTGATGTATCTTCTGACAAACTGTAGCTGACGTTTCAGGTCTTCCTTTTAAAGAAAATCCTTAAAGGTGTCACAGACTTTTTCACAACTTCTTCATGTTGTACAAGGTCTGTCCATAAAGTATCGTACCTTTTTATTTTTTTTTAAACTATATGGATTTGATTCATATGTTTTCACGTCAGACAAGCTTGAACCCTCGTGCGCATGCGTGAGTTTTTCCACGCCTGTCGGTGACGTCATTCGCCTGTGAGCACGCCTTGTGGAAGGAGTGGTCCCGCCCCATCGTCGGATTTTTGTTGTCTGGAAATGGAGGAATGATTTGGGGTTTTTTTCCATCAGAATTTTTTCAGAAGCTGTTAGAGACTGGCACCTGGAAACCATTCGAAAAATGTATCTGGCTTTCGGTGAAAATTTTACGGGCTTCACAGAGAATAAGGTCTGGTAGTACAGCTTTAAGGACCCCTTTAAGGACACTCAGCGTGCCGCGCTCCGAGCTGCGAAGACACGGCACAAGCCACCGGACCATTTCTGAGCTGATGGCTCTGTGGATACGAGACCAGTCTCTAACAGCTTCTGAAAAAATTCTGATGGAAAAAAACCCCAAATCATTTCGCCGTTTCCAGACAATGAAAATCCGACGATGGGGCGGGACCACTCCTTCCACAAGGCGTGCTCACAGGCGAATGACGTCACCGACAGGCGTGGAAAAACTCACGCATGCGCACAAGGGTTCAAGCTTGTCTGATATGAAAACATATGAATCAAATCCATATAGTTTAAAAAAAAAATAAAAAGGTACGTACTTTATGGACAGACCTCGTAGTCTTACAGAGAAGCACCCAACTATGTGACATCATCAAACTGACATGAGGATAACACCATGGTAACGGAATTACAACCAGAGAAAACTGGAAATGGTGAGTTAAAATATGACAGCCAGACAGGTAGAGAGGGAGAGAGACAGACAGGGAGAGAGGGAGACAGACAGGCAGACAGACAGGGAGAGAGACAGACAGCCAGGGAGAGAGGGAGACAGACAGACAGGGAGAGAGACAGACAGACAGGTAGGGATAGAGGGAGACAGACAGACAGACAGGGAGAGAGAGAGACAGACAGACAGGAAGGGAGAGAGGGAGGCAGACAGACAGACAGGTAGAGAGGGAGACAGACAGCCAGACATGGAGAGAGACAGACAGGCAGGGAGAGAGGGAGACAGACAGACAGGGAGAGAGACAGACAGATAGGTAGGGACGGAGGGAGACAGACAGACAGGGAGAGAGAGAGACAGACAGACAGGTAGGGAGAGAGGGAGGCAGACAGACAGACAGGTAGAGAGGGAGACAGATAGGTAGGGACGGAGGGAGACAGACAGACAGGGAGAGAGACAGACAGATAGGTAGGGACGGAGGGAGACAGACAGACAGGTAGGGATAGAGGGAGACAGACAGACAGGGAGAGAGAGAGACAGACAGACAGGTAGGGAGAGAGGGAGACAGACAGGTAGGGAGAGAGGGAGGCAGACAGACAGGTAGAGAGGGAGACAGACAGACGGGAGAGAGACAGACAGACAGACAGGGAGAGAGACAGACAGACAGACAGAGAGGAAGACAGACAGCCAGACATGGAGAGAGACAGACAGGCAGGGAGAGAGGGAGGCAGACAGACAGACAGGGAGAGAGACAGACAAACAGATGGGTAGAGAGGGAGACCGACAGACGGGTAGAGAGGGAGGCAGACAGACAGGCAGACAGGCAGAGACAGACAGACAGGGAGAGAGAGAGACAGACAGACAGGAAGAGAGACAGATGGACCAACAGATAGGCAGACAGGTAGAGAGAGAGACAGACAGACAGACAGGTAGAGAGGGAGACAAACAGACAGACAGGGAGAGAGACAGATAAACAGATGGGTAGAGAGGGAGGCAGACAGACAGACAGGGAGAGAGGGAGACAAACAGAGAGGAAGACAGACAGGCAGAGAGAGAGACAGGCAGACAGACAGCGGATAACAGCGAGCAGAGAATTACCGCCCGGTGGCTGTGACAAAAGGTTTTTATTTCTCCTGTGAAGAATGTGTTGAGAAAAATTAAGTTATGTCCCTGTCCTCCCACCCAGGAGTGGCCCTGAAGTCTCACATGACCTTTATATGTAGCGGAAAGCCAACAGAGGAGCCGCAAGCACACGGTAAGAAAATAAAGCTGCAAACGTGAAGGACGGTGCAGAAAGAAAAAAAAAATAAGTCCAGGAAGAAGCTAAATAAAACACCAAGGAGTTAAAACAGAGCTCCAGGTCCAGGTCCAAAGCCATATCCAGATGAAGATAATGCGAAGCCAAGAAAAGTGTCAGTCTGACGTCTCAGTTTCATCCCACAGGACAAAGACTGCTCCAGACTCAACAATAACCCAGAAAACTACAGACAGACAAACAGACAGACAGACAGACTGTGAGTGGTGCACTAACCATGGACACCAACCTACACACTGAAGACCTCCTGCAGGCCGAGAACTGGATTTAAGACCATGAGGACCTGATTGGAACAAGCTCCACATTAAGACAGATAGATGTTAAATAGCTTTGCTAGCTGGCGTAACGAGCGACGACACTGACTGAGCTACGCTAGCTCGCTTAATTGGTACATGGCTAAACGATTTGATAGTAATTTATTTGTACTCTAATGACCTGCTGGAAGTGTTTATACTTTAATAAATCAAGTTGTTTTACATGACACTGCTAGCTAATGTGATAGCCGCTGCCGATGTTGACATTAAAACAACTTGTGATTGGCCAAGGACAGAAATACTGATGGTAAATGGGATGGAAGATGATCACTGTCATGAACTCGTGAAGCATGAGAAGAGTCAGTAATGGGAGGTTTTGTATTTGTTAGCGCCCCCTGTCAGTGGTGGGCGGTACTGTCTTTTTACAGCTCATCCTTTCACTGATTGTGTTTTTGGCGTGCTGCTGTTGAACACAGCGCCTGCGGGCGTGGCTAACGGGAAATCCTGATGTGACAGCTGAAGAAGAAGCAGCTCCGGTTGACAAAGTGGCTCCATTTTGTAGAATTAAATCAGTTAAATGGCTGCAGGAGCGCCGATGGAAGCTGGACGTGATCGCCGGCCTCAAGAGCTCTCAGGAAAATGCCTCCGTTTCTCGTGCCAAGGATGAATCCTTTCTTTTATTGCCGAGGCTCTGACCTGCCGCCTGCACTTCCTCATTTTTCAAAGTCGATTTTCTCTCTTAAGTGTTCTGCTCACTCTCGCTTTGTCGCTTTTTCTTTTCTGGGCTCCTTCTTTTTCTTTTTTAACGGCAAACGACGTTCAGCCTTTTGGCTCCAGAGTGAAAGGTATCTCCTTTTCTGAATCACACCATAAGATCGAGACGCAGAAACACGGACCAACATTTATCAGAACGACACGGGCGATGAGTTAAAGATTGCTGCTCAAAACGTCTTTAATCCGAGGAAGAGAGACAGACAGCTGACGGGAGATCAGACAAACAAACATGAAAAACAAGAACTCCTGCACAAAGAACAGGCATCAGGTAGCAACATCTATCGAAACTCCTCAATCCCCTGACCTTTGACCTTTCACTGACATAAATTCGGGGTGTTATTTGTCAATATCGCAGTCGAGCTGGGATTATTAAACAAAAATATGATTATGAGCAACAACATGATAACAGACACAAGATAACAAAGATAAGGACATCAGGGGGCTGACGCATAACCACAATACAAATATACAAGTAAATATACACAAATATGTCAGTGAATCCTGTCCTCACGCTCTTGGATTTACATTTTTTGAATCCTTGTTGTTACCTTGGAAAACCTGAGAGAATCCAGGAGTGTGTCCATGATGAACCGGAAAGTTCCGTGGTTATGTCGCAGTCCAGTTTCAGCTGTGTCAGGATTTTCATGATGTTTGAAAGTTTGTTTGCTCTGTTTTGAACTTCGACACATTTTGAGGATCTGTCTCCGTGGATACCGTAATGTCTGGGGTTTTACAGAAACAGCGAGGTGGTGCTAAAGTAATGCTACCAGTGTGCTGCAGTTTTTGCACACGTCACACAGTACAAGTCCGGCACACTACATCATCAAGGTGTTAGTGAATGACCTTCACACACGTGACAAACTGCGACCTTTTGGGAGGTACATCCCAGAAAGTGAGAATGGAATTTTTGTATTAGATAGTAACAACTTGTACTCCGTTACTGAGTATCCTAGCAATGATGACAGCAGGCATAAAGTAGCTTTGTGTGCCACGTATGTCACAACCGCTGGTTAGTGAACGCTGTCCTGAGCCAATCTCAAATTAACAGTGCAATGAAGTTTATTTGTACAATACAGTATCATCTTTCACATGAAAGTAATACTGCTTCAGGCTAGATTACAAGTACTATTAGCCCTACTTGGAGTACTCTTTGTAGTATGAGCAGGTGTTTGAGAATAGCAGTAGTATTATTAGCCTCTTTATAGTAGTATGAGCAAGATTCATACAAGTCCATTTGTTGTTTTTTAATCATCAGGATTGGGATCAGGATCAGCTCCTGGTCTGAACAGTCGCTCTTCAGGGTTTCTTTTTTGTTTTCTATTTGCTCACATGTCTGAGGAAGAGGGCGGGGCCAGCACTGGTGGTACAGCTCGTGCCTTGTTTTGCTTCCTTTTGATTGGCTCACAGGCCTGTGAGCCGCCAATCTGTGTCTCCGTCTGATCTCCTCGTGCTTTTAACATTCATTAAAAAAAAAAAAATCTTTTCATGATGAAACTTCTGGAGAGTCGCCATGCCAACGTGGGCCGGCCCGATCCGTTAAGGCCTCGTGGTCTGTGTTATCTACAGAGCGGTGGCCAGAGGATATCCCGCTGAGCGTGATGACTCACAGCCGCCGCTGAACACTTCAAAGCCTAAAGAGCCGCTGACTGACTCAAAGCTTTGTGTCACAGCAGCTGATCAACAGCGTGAATACGTATTTACTTAAAATGTCAGACAGGAACGCCGAGCGATTCTGCATCCTGGAGACATGGAGATGACCTTTACCCTCATGTTAGCTCACCCTTCATCCAGGTCGGCTCTTCAGCAAGTGATGGCGTGATGGCGGTCAGGGCATTGAACCTATGACACTCTGGTCACGAGCCTAAAGGTCCCTCCTCACATTCGCAGAACCTCACATTTTATAACTGCAACAAACCATCGTGTAAAGGTCACGTTTGATAATGTAACGCACCATGTGATGTAGCACGCCTGATGTCCAACATTAGCACAACCTCAGCGCTTCCTGAAAACCCCCACTGATGTCACATCATGTCTGACAGCATGATGGGCATCTAACTAAACCTCAAAATTTACGATGGAAAAAAATTGAATGTTCAAACATCAGCAATTAAAAAGACAACAGCACCAAGACAGAATATTACGCTTCACAGTGGACACACTCTGACGTTTCCCAAAGTATGGACAAGATTTCAGACCGTGACCTTCCAGAATTTTTATCGGTGGAAGCAGGAATGTGGCTTTTGGACTTCATGTCCTCTGACTAAAGTGTCCTGTACTGCTAACGTGAACTGTACCGTGTCACAATTAACAGGTAATTAAACAGAACATCAGGAAACTTGATCACAGATAGATTACAGAGCCGATCTGAAAAATTTTGCAGGAAGCGTAACATATGAGTATCTCACTCAGGATATATTACAGATTTGCGCAAGAGTTTTCAGAATGTCCACAAAAAATAATTGGAAAATAAAACCGTTTTGTCATCTTGCAATTACTGTCATTGTAACTGTAAATCCAAACGCCATGGCAACAGATCAGTGAGTCTTTGACTTTCAAGTCTTTCAGTAGGCAGTGGTGGGCACAGTTCTGCTAATCCTCTAAGCGCTAATTATCAAAGATAATGTTTTCATTATCGGATTAACTTTTCAGATAACTTTGAAAACCATCATCGGATCAATTATCTTCTGATAAGTTGTGGTCTGATAATTTTTAGACCACTAACATTTTTGCAGACGTAGCTTTTGTAGTAGATGTGCAGTTCTGTCCTCTACAAATAGAGAAGAGCTGGTTCTAGAAGAAACTTATTTCTTTTGACCCCATACTAATACTCTGTCAATAGCACCCAAGTCATCCAGAGGCATACAGTTTTAACTTATGGTTAAAATTTTAACCAAACTAATTTCAGACAAGTTATTTAAATAACATCACATCTGAAGTTTTATAAAGTGAAAATATCAGATCTATGTTTTAATTTTAAAGTATTGGACTAATTTTAAAGGTTTTAGTATGGACATGGTGTGTGCGGAGTGCATTCTGGGTAAAAGCTCACTACAGAAGAAATGCATTTGAGACACTCTGATCAGGCTCCACACGGACAACAGCATTAAACTCTTTGTATATTGTGCCTAAAACTCTCATGAATATATTCTCTGGGTTTATAGACATTGTTATTGTGTTTATGTAAAAATGCCAGAAGAAGCCCAGGTTGCTTTTCCAAAAGCCGAAAAGTCTGTTCAATTGTGACTCAGGCCGTGTGATATAACCAGCGTCAAAATGCATAGAACACTGCCATCGACTGGCGACCAGATATATCACAGTGTTGTCGACCTCAGGATTTTAAAATTATCTGTAGGTTTCCAAAACCTGAGAGACCACACACTTGGAGATAAAAAAAAAAAAAATCATAGATCTGACAGGTTTAGTTGTACAGTGTGTGGACATGGTAAAAACAACACACACGAACAGATTTCACACACAAACATTCCCTGGTCAGATACCTCACTTTCTGATTGGTTGCATGTCACATTTAACTCCTCACATCCTTCTTAATACACCACACATGGCAGGAATATCTGATAAGATTATATTTAGCGTCATCACGATTGTCGGTGCGTCCTTAAGATTGTCGGAATGGGAAGATTGGGTCCGATATTGGCCTAATTATCTTGCCATGTGAACCAGGCTTGATGTTATGATGCCTCACGGAGCGACTGATTGATGCATTATGATACAGCACCGACCATGTTTTCACTATTATTTGATTTCTTTGTGCAACACACAACTCCAGCAACCACACACAAGAAAGTTTTTTAACAGTTCTTGTTATTGAAAGAAACATTGTCTCCCTAACCGGATAGAGTTGTGATGTCATCATGCGTGCGCTTAAGCGCTGTCTAGCGAGATCTTGAAAATTTTTTTTTTTTTTTATATACAAATGAGAAAAATGACATATTTTACAAAAGCACATTTATTTGTAAACACCAACACATTACATTGATTCACTTGTGTTGGTTTTTACATAGAATGAATGAATCAACCAATCAGTATGAGCGGGGTTAATTAACAGATATGTGTTATATATCACTATGTACATTTTAAGAGTTTTCATTAATGTAGTTATTCTATCTGGAATAATTTTATTTATAAAGCAAAACCATAATTCAAACCTGCGCACAAAGCAGAAGCACTGGCTCATTGGCTGTTTGGGTTTGTGATCGCCGTTGGTTCTATCAGAAGCTTTGGCGGTGTTTAAACTCAAAATGAGCGTATGGGAGGCAAAACTGACGGTTTAGCAGTCTTTCAGTGAAAAAAGATAACTTTCAGTGATTACCAGTTATCGAAGCTAAGTTTTTGGTTAGCTGTGCCCACCACTGTCAGTAGGTCACATGACCTGTTAATAGTGGAAAAAGCATTTTCATTGCAGGTTTTACAAATTAGGCTTTTTAGGACCCTAACCACAACCCAGGACTCAAACCACAACCCAGACCCACATCCAGGACCTTAACCACAACCCAGACCCTAACCACAACCAGGACCCTAACCACAATCCAGACCCTAACCACAAACAAGACCCTAACCACAACCAAGACCCTAACCACATCCCAGACCCTAACCACATCCAGGACCCTAACTACATCCAGGACCCTAACCACATCCCAGAGCCTAACCACATCCAGGACCCTAACTACATCCAGGACCCTAGCCACGTCCCAGAGCCTAACCACATCCCCAACCAAAATCACAACCACAACCCAAAGCCTAACTCTAACCCTGACCCTATGGGTTAAACACTGACAGACTCCCACTTTGAAAAACAAAACATCCGCAGTCAGAGTGAGTACTGTGATATTAAACTACAGTACTGAGTACTGTAGGATATTAAAATACTTTTAAACATTGATTTCTAAAACGTATTGATTTAAATTACAGGAACAATATTTCAAATATTTTTCAAAGGTTTGTCTGAATGTGCTCATCAATAAAAGAGCAAAACTCTCTGAAAGGGCTGAAAAGAGAAGCTCCTTGGTGGAGGTGAAGAGATCAAACCGACGCGCTCTGCGTGTTAATGAGCTGCATTTGGACGTAACCACGAGATGCCTCGGACAAACGTCTCAGTGCTCGGTGGACTGTGTCCACAATTAGGTCAGACGCAGAGGAGAAAACAGCTGCAGAGTTCTCCTCACACTTCACATGCACAGCGTGTAGCGCAAGTGTGTGCCGCTTTCACACGCACCAGTGACAGTGATGAATAGCAATGACGACGACGAGGAAAAGGCGCCGTTCTTTGTTGAACAGTCGCATAAACGTGTTTAGGGGACTCTTCCAACATGCACATCAAAGCATGCATGTGCACAATCACTCCCAGTGATGCGACTGCTGACTCATCGGTCCGTCGTTATGACAACCTGTGTGTTCACCTGGTGGGAGGATGTGATTGGTTCTGATGAAGACAAATCAACTCCAGGCCAAAGCAAACGCTGCCAGAACAAACTGCTAATAGGAAATTGACTTCCTGTCAGAGAGCTGACGTGTTTGTATCTGAAGAAACCACACACACACTGAAAGACACAAACACACAGACACACACACTGACACACACAGACAGATACAAACACACTGACAGACACAGACACACTGACAGACACACTGACACACATGCACACACATACTGACACACACAAAGACACACAGACAGACACATTGACATACAGATACAGACACACTGACAGACAGACACACATATAGATGGACACAGACACACAGATACACAGACACATTGACACACAGATACAGACACACTGACAAACAGACACACTGACACAGATACACACAGACAGACACACTGACAAACAGACACACTGACACACAGATACACACAGACAGACAGACACACTGACACAGATACACACAGACAGACACACTGACAAACAGACACACTGACAAACAGATACACACAGACAGACAGACACACTGACACAGATACAGACACACAGATACACACAGACAGACAGACACACTGACACAGATACACACAGACAGACACACTGACAAACAGACACACTGACAAACAGATACACACAGACAGACAGACACACTGACACAGATACAGACACACAGATACACACAGACAGACAGACACACTGACACACAGATACAGACACACTGACAAACAGACACACTGACACACAGATACACACAGACAGACACACTGACACACAGATACACACAGACAGACACACTGACAAACAGACACACAGATACACAGACAGACAGACACACTGACACAGATACAGACACACAGATACACACAGACACACTGACACACATGCACACACATGTTTCATAGAAACATTATTTCTCTCAGGAGCCTCGAGATCCAAATATGATCACAAAAATAAAACACGCAAGTGCAACAAAATTTTGTCCAGGTGATGTGTTTCTCTGGACACGCCCATGTTTCACCTGGTGAAGGACATGCTCACACTGACCTGGCTACAGAGGGTAACTGGTCAGTTTTGGGACATCGGCCTGTTTAAACCAGGACCCACTGAACGCTCCCAGACTGGATCTGGTTGCAAACTGCCACAAATGAAGGAGGGAGGAAAACAAGTTGATGAAAGAATAAATGATTGGCAGCGGAGGGGCGGAGCCTGTCCACATTATATTTACAAAATGATTCACTGACTAATACTTTCTTCTCATCCACTCTCTCGTCCTACAGGCTGCACAGACATTCTGCTAAAATAGATTTGCTGGCTATATTTCAGACAGCCTTGACCTTTGGCCTCTGTACCCCAATGTGACTGTGGGGTGAAAATCTGCTCACCTCTGATGTCTGAATTCAGAAAGAAACATCAGAAGACAAGTGTGACACAAACCTCGGGAAAGGAGGAGATGAAACAGGAAGATTTACCAGAAAGGAGACAAAAGGACAGGAGGGAAGGAAAGGAGAGAAGGTTGTTGAGTTGCGACTTTGTCATCCTGGAGGGGAAGGAAATGTTCTGCTGTGGGGGGAGGCATTGACTGTGGAGGACAGTGTGAGTGTGAGCTGCCTGCGGCACTGTCCTTGTCCCACTATGACCTCTGACCCCGGCCCTCAGTGATGTCGCCGCCTGGCAGCAGTGTGACAGATGTTCGTGTTGCTAACCACACTGACACATCAGCAGTCGCATTTACCATAAAAACACTGAACGTGTGTCATGTTACAGAATGTCAAAAAACTTCTCAAATGTGAGCGCAGTGCAGCGGGAACAGTTTGTAGTTCCATATCAGCCCTCGTGCCACCACTGGCTTCCTGTTCATGTCAGGTGAGAGTTTAGACTTTTTATTATTTACATTTGAAATCCTCCATGGACTAGCGCTCTGCATTCTCCAGATGCAGGATTACTGTGTGCTACAAAGGTAAAGAAGAAGTCAGCAGGTCACAGAGCTTTTTACTGAGCACCAGTTCTGTCCAATGATGTACCCGCTGACATAAAACAGTCTGATTCTGTGGAGTCATTCAAATCCAGATTAAAGATTCATCAGTTCTGTTTTAGAACTTACTTGCATTGAATCATGGTCTTTCACTCCAAGTTCAATCAGTCGTGACAATCATGACATCCAACTTCTGAAAGGTGGTACCGTGAACTGTTCATTCTGGCTGATTGATTTCTGTTTTGTTCATTGTCCAAGGTCAAGCTGCTGATGTGGACCACCTGCAACCAGGACCTGAGTGCTACAATACAGTTTGGACTTCACAGAGCCTTCTGTCCATCCATCAAATCCTACGAGATCCTTCCAGGATTGCAACATGTGAGATCTTCAGGGAGCTGTGGAAATCCAAAACTTGGTGATGTAAAAAGGTGATGTAACACAGTGGTAAACATACCACTGTCTCAGCTTTTTTGAAACGTGTTGCAGGCATCCATTTCAAAATGAGCAAATATTTGCACAGAAACAATAAAGTTTATCAGTTTTAACATTAATTGTCTTTGTGGTGTATTCAATTGAATATAGGTTGAAGAGGATTTGAAAATCATTGTATTCTGTTTTTATTTACATTTTACACAACGTCCCAACTTCAATGGAATTTAGGTTGTACAGATTTGATTGATTTTTATTTCTGTCCAGAGATCAAGGATCCAGTGACCAATTTCATATTTATTTACTTTAAGATTCAATAAAATGCTGTTGACATAGAAAACCTGTAAAGCCTACTTTTAGTACACAGAAAATTCACAGGAGGTTTTGATAAGGGAATCGATAAAGAATAGGATCAATAAGCGGAATCAATAATGGCATCAATATCGATAAAATCTTATCAATACCCATCCCTAGTCTTAATAATACAAATGTAACATGGAAACGTCAAACTGCATTGTAATAATCACTGTCTAGATGAGTTTCCAAGTTTTTATTGGGGAGTAAAAAGGCAACCGGGTGAAACTCTAGGTGAAGATCACTCACCATCAAACAACCTAGACCTTCAAGAGATGTATCACTGTTCCCAATTTGGTAAACTTGTCTTATTTCTTAAAAAAATATTGGCAGTACAGTTTTGGGAATATTTTTAGCGTTATGACCTTCAAAAGTCAGTCAAGGACAATCATCATCAAACTTGTCTTAGACCATCAAAGGATGCACCCCTGCTGCAAATTTGGCAAAACTGTCTCAAATCTACTAAAGGTTATAGCGAGCACAGAGTTTTGGATGTACAAGGCTACAGTGTTGCAGATATTTTGGCCCTATGACCTTCAGAATTAGATCAACAACACCCATCATCAAACTTGTCTTAAACCATCAAGGCATGCATCCCTGCTGCAAAATTGGCCAAAGTGTCTCAAATCTATAAAAGATTTTGGAAGTACAGAGTTTCTATTTTTATAAATGCTGGAGGTTTTGAGTGAAGTGTCGTCCCTTCTAGACTCCACGTTCTTGGCACTGAAATATTTTCCAAACATCTTCACAAAGGCGAAAAGAAAAAGAGATGACACACGGCCAGTTTTCAGCATTATGGTAGAAAATAAGCCCAAACCTCCAGAACCGCATGCTTGGACACAGACGATAAAACGATGACTCTGTAATGCACCTTATGACAACACAAGAGCATTCAGCTTGCAGGTGTGGCAGTAACGAGGCACTGCTCACTTTGGTCAGATAGATTTTGTGCGTTCGGGGATCAAACCGTCGGGTCACTGCACCACTTCTTGCATTTGTGATCTGATTTAAACTGTTTGAAAGTGTGTAAAAAGGAGAGCGTTAGCTTTAGTGCAGTTAAAATGAAAATCAATCCATAATTTTTATGGTAAAAATGTGTTTGGACACTGAATCAGATTAAAGTAATTAATGATCATTTCCTGGTAATTGGTATTATTTGAGTGTTTAAAAGTTGCCAGGGTGTAAACTGTTATGGTGCCTTGATGGAGTTGGTTGGTGATTATTGGTTGCCATGGATTCATGTCCGTCACTCTCCAAACAGCAGCATCATGTCATGGAAAAGCATCTCAACATTTATCCTTTGTCACGCTTTGTCTCAAGTCATGTGACCAGTTGAGACCCTGATGAGCATTAGCCACACCCACTGATGTGTAACCCGGGTCAACCATATTACTGAGCCGAACCAGCCAGGGTGACAAAAAACACCTGAACAGTCTGTGACACTGATGCATGCTGGGAAATGACCTGAAATAAAAAGGTGCATTTTTCGAACAGATGCTCTGATTGAGTCCAGTGCCTCCTGCTGGTAATCAGGTGGTGAGGAAGGGATTGGGGGGGTGTTTCATCAGCTTCAACACTTCCGTCTTTTCTCGTCTTCACTTTTTCCACCTTAACATCCTCATTAGCACCAAACACTCTCCTTCTCTTCATTGTCCATTCTTCCTCCTCTCCTCCTCATTAAATCCACTTCCTTTCTTATTTTTCTGTTTCCACTTTTCCTCTATTCATTTTGTTGCCCTTGTTCTCCTCCGCCTCTTTATTGAACTCCATCTTTCTCCTGCTCCTCCTCCTGTCCCCGTGGGAGCCTGTCCTGCCTGAAGCTGCGTGCAGGTTTGGGTGATTTCCCGGATCCGAGGCCATGAAAGCGGCGGCGTTGATTTGGCAGCTGAATGCGTCCAGAATCAGCAAACAGAATTCTGCAGTTAACATTCAGCGCCCACAACTGCGGCTCGCAGTCAGCGCCATCTAACAAGACGTTTACACCGCCTCCCGAGAAACACACAGCACACCAACGCGTGGTTCACCTGCCTGCCACGCTCATCACATCAGGCTCCGCCCTCATGTGTTTTTAAATTCTAGAGTCTGAGAAACACCTCCACCTTTAACGCCAAACATTGTCAAAAAATATCAATAACAAACATTTAGGACAAAAAAATACATTCATTTTCTGGTTCCACTTACTCCAAGGTAGGGGTCACAGGTGGGAATGGCTCCCATGACCTTCTTGCTGTGAGGTAACAGTGCTAACCACTAGGCCACCATGCTGCCCCAAATAAGTACAGAAAGAAAGAACGAAAGAAACAAAAATAAGAAAAAGTAAATAATATAAATGAAAATAAGAAGGCACCCACAAAGTGTGTGTGTGTGTGGGGGGGGGGGCAGGTCAGAATTCTCTACATCTTTAAGATGTCATACAGGAACAATCTTTAAAAAATAAATGATAACAATAATAATAAGAGGAAAATGTGAAAAGTAGATTCAAATCACAACCAAAATTTGTTTTAATCTCCGATTCACAGTCCCTCGCTGTGTAAAATATCGTTATCCGCCAAACACGTTTTGAGATGCCGCGCAAATATTTCCTAAAAAAACCCCACCATGCTCACTGTCACATGGCAAATATAGTGTAGACATTCACACTTTTAGATATGTACAGTTGTATGCAAAAGTTTGGGCACCCCTGATCATTTTCATGATTTTCCTTTATAAATCATTGGTTGTCTGGATCAGAAATTTCAGTTAAATATATCATAGCAGAGAAACACACAGATATTTGAGAAGTGAAATGAAGTTTCTAGTATTTACAGAAAGTGTGCAATAATTATTTAAACAAAATTAAGCAAGTGCATAAGTTTGGGCACCCTTGTCATTTTATTGATTTGAATACATTTAGCACTAATTATTGGAACACAAAATTGGTTTGGTAAGCTCATTGACCCTTGACCTCCTTACACAGGTGAATCCAATCATGAGAAAGGGTATTTAAGGTGGCCATTTACAAATGTTTCCCCTCTTTGCATCTCTTCTGAGTGGCAACATGGGATCCACTAATAACAACAACAACAAGACAACAACCCTAAACACTGCACAAAATCTACTAAGGCATTCATGCAGATGAACAAGTACAACATTCTGGAATTTCCATCTCAGTCCCCAGACCTGAATATTATTGAAAATCTGTGGTGTGATTTTAAGTGGGCTGTCCATGCTCGGAAACCAACAAACCTGAGATGTTTTGTAAAGAAGAATGGTCCAAAATACCTTCAACCAGAATCCAGACTCTCACTGGAAGCTATAGGAAGCGTTTAGAGGCTGTTATTTCTGCAAAAGGAGGATCTACTAAATATTGATGTATATTTTCTGTTGGGGTGCCCAAATTTATGCACCTGCCTAATTTTGTTTAAATAATTATTGCACACTTTATGTAAATCCTATACACTTCATTTCACTTCTCAAATATCAGTGTGTTTGTCTGCTATATGATATATTTAACTGAAAATGCTGATCCAAACAACCAATGATTTATATAGGAAAATCATGGAAATCATCACGGGTGCCCAAATTTTTACATACCACTGTATCTAAGAACTTTAGTATGGTCTCAAAACTCAGAAAGTGAAGGGTTTTTTAACACATTAAAAGCCACTGTGTCTTTTTTTTTTATGTTGCATAAATGTAAAAAAAAAAACTAAAAATCCTGTTTGGTCGATAAACATCGCGCTGAACGTCATCGAAAAAAAAAATCTGCTGGAACGACCAACGTGTTCACCGGGAATAATTTATTATGTTTTAGAGCTAGATGTAAATCCTCCCAAAACCTGTGAAATTTGATAAAAACCTGTCAGTCAAACTTGGTAGACAATCAGCTCAAGATCTGGATCCGGATCAGGATTCGGACCCGCTATTACTGAAAGTCCAGGATTCTTCTTTCTCTGTGGAATTACTCACAGATCTTCAGGTCCTACTTTTATTCCGCCTCACAGAATCTCTCTGGGAGAGAAAACTGGAAGATGACCACATGGAACGCCAGCAGTGCTGCAGGCGGTTCTGACTCCACCTGGCTCCGCCCATCCCATGGTAATGAAAGACATGTGGCAGTGGCAGCGTAATGCTATTGTCTTTTAAATCTGCTTTGGGATCATGGGGGGTGGGGGGGGTCTGATTGTTGTGTGGGTGGACAGGCAGATCATCTGCCCCAGATGAGGGCTTAATCCAATCACAGCAAGCGGATCACTGGAAGCGGACTGGTGGCAGGCGGCGGCGAGTCTTTCACTGTCTATAAAAGCATTTCACACTTTACCAAACGTCCATTAAAGGACATCTCCATCAGTTTTCCATTTAAGATTATTTCTGGCTCAGATATTTTAAAACGGGTCCAGTCAGACGTCTCGCCGCCGCTCACGTCCTGACAGCCGAGAATGAAGGAAAACAGCAGCAGGATGCAAATCAGCCAGTGTACAAGAAATGACAAAGCAAAGTGCAGATGAAGTTTATCATTTCTGCTTGTGACGGAAAATCTAAAATCTGCTAACGTGCAGAATGCTAAACTCTGCAACGGACAGCACGGCGGCAGATGGACACGCCCACACACAACACTGACAGTAGTCTCAGAAATAATATTTCACACAGAAAAAAATACACAGATGAGACAAGCAGCAACTAAATGGATCACTGAGCCCCGCCCACTGCTTCTGTGATTGGATTGTTTGTATCTGTGTTGCATCTGGTGCCGTGCATAAACACCGCGTGAAAAACCTGCCCCCTTGAGGGCAGGAAGGTGAAAAAAGTCCCATTGTGTCAAAATGGCATGAATAAACATGTTTACACTGTTTGTGAGAATCATCAGGCTGCTGTCCTCCAGCATCAAACACAGACGCCTCATGTCCACACAAAGACACACAAACATCAGCATGCTAACGTCTTTAGGGTCCTGGTGCTTCCTGTCTTACTGTGTGGTTGTCAGACTTTGACTCTAACCACAGACAACTATATGTCTTTGGCACAGGTCTCATTCTTGCTGGAATGACTTTGTGTCCAATGAACGGTTACTTAGTGAGACTCAGATGAGGAGGATCACTGACACTGTGAGGGAACTTCAGATACCACATTTACTTCATGTGGTGTGTTTCTCTTGATGTGATCTACAGGTCCAGGGACACACTCACATTTTGCCTCTCCAAGGACACATCTACTTTTCCACCTGTCCAAGGACACACCCACTTTATCATGGGATGTTCAATATTTCTGACATTTGACATTTGTGACAGTCAATATTTCTGATGTTCAGTATTTGTGATGTTTGATAGTTGTGATGTTAGATATGTGCGATGGTTGATATTTGCGGTGGTCAGTTTTTGCAATGTTAGATATTTGTGATGTTCGATATTTGTGACATTCAATATATGTGGCGTTCGATATTTGTTACAATCAATATATATATATATATGTGATGTTCGATATTTTTGGTGCTCGATATTTGCAACATTCGATCTTTGTTACATTCAACATATGTGAGGTTCAATATTCCTGACATATGTGACGTTCGATATTCGTGACATATATGTGATGTTCAATATTTGTGACATTCGATATATATGACATTCAACTTTTGCAATGTTAGATATTTGCCACGTTCGATATTTGTGACATTCAATATATGTGGCATTCGATATTTGTCACATTCAACATATCTGACGTTCAGTATTCCTGACATATATGTGACGTTCGATATTCATGACATATATGTGATGTTCAATATTTGCAATGTTCGATATTTGTGACATTCGATATATGTGACGTTCAACTTTTGCAATGTTACATATTTGCAACGTTCGATATTTGTGACATTCAATATATGTGGCATTCAATATTTGTGATGTTCGATATTTGCGACATTCGATATTTGTAATGTTCGATATTTGCGACATTCGATACTTGTAACGTTCCATATTTGTTACATTCAATATATGTGATGTTCGATATTCACAACGTTTGATATTTGTAACATTCGCTATTTGTTAAATTCAATATATGTGATGTTTGATATTGGCAACATTCAATATTTGTGTGTGACGATGATCATAAACGGTCTGAAGTTATTTGACCATCTGTTTAATGTAATAAATTAACTGAAAACATTTATCTTAAAACAGAAAAGTTATGAAATTAAACTTCTGATCAATGATGTTTGTGTTGACAAGCTATAAACTGCTTGAAGCACATTTTAATCACCCGTATTGTGGCTAACGAGCTCCTGTTTTAGGATTACCTGCTAACGTCTGTCTAATCCCTCCTTCCTCGTGCCAAACTTCCTGGTGCTCCCTGACCTCCTCTGTTATTCTGTTTCATGTTTCAAGGTTTTTTCTTCGATCAATATGAACACTTTTCCTGTTTAAGTTTGAAATTCTGAACATTTGCTTCCATCCAGACACTTCTGTCATTTTTCACGCTCCACAAATTTCATCTATTCCTCTGTGTTTTTGTTTTTTCTTTTAATGCGCTGCTGCTGGTTCTGTCACATTTGAATAACATTTGTGTGTAGTTTATTTTTATTTTTACAGTATTTTGTGTTGCAGCCACATCAAAACCACAGTGAAATAGCTCAACATTTCAGGAGCCTTTAAAAATAAATGTAACGAGATAAATCTGAATATCTAAATCAGAAATATGACAAAAATTCAATAATATTAATAACAACAACATAATTATTATGAATATATCACAATATGTTGCTGATAAAATTCAGAGATGATTGAGATATTTCATTGACATATTTTTCTTGGGTCTTCACGGAACACGTCGGGTTTCACAGTTCACATCTCGGCTATGAAGGTTTTCATTCACAGCTGTTTGTTTGTTTGGATGATGACTCAAAAGCAGCTTACCACTTACATATTTCAGTAGAAAAGGTTCAAGTATAACAACACCTTAATACAACACAACACAACCAATTTCATCTAATACATATCTGGAGAATACCATATCTTTGTATAAATATTTGTACCGATTGATATCTGGACATCGCTTAAGTTTCTCAGGTAGATTATTCCATTTTTTAGGACCACAAATGGAGACACAGAAGCATTTCCTGGTCGTCCGAGCGCCAGCAATTTTAAAATGATACAAACCCCTTAAATTATACATTCCTTCTCTTTGTGTAAAATATTCTTGAATTCTAACTGGTAGTTGCTTATGTTTCACTTTAAACATCAATTGAACAGTCTTGAATGAAATCATATCATAAAGTTTTAATATCTTCAATTTAATGAACACTGGATTGTTATGATCCCGATACCCTGCATTGTGAATTATTCTTAATGCTTTTTTTTTTTTTTTGAAGGATAAATAATGGCTACACTGTAGTTTTATAGTTTTTGCCCCAAACTTCAGTACAGTACATCAAGTAAGGTGCAATCAATACACAATACAGAGTGTGTAGTGATCTGCCATAAAGAATGTGCTTTGCCTTATTTATTACTGCAATACCTTTGGATGTTTTCTTTTGAATATGTTGAATATGAGCTTTCCAGTTAATTCTATCATCAATAATCACACCTAACAACTTATTGTATTTGACACATGCTGTGTTTACCCCAAGTATATTTAACTGTATATGTACATCCTTATTATAATTTCCAAATAACATAATTTTAGTTTTAGACCAATTTAGTGACAATTAACAAATTTAGTGACAGTTAATATCAAACCAACTCATTGTGGATTGTGGATTTATTGTCATCCAGTGAGAGACGTTCCTGATTCAACCTGTCAATCACTCACATTAGTCAACAGATCAAAGCGGGTGCAGATCTGGATCAGGATCAGTTTAAGCCAAGGAAAATGTTCCCACACGGCAAATGGAAGTAAAGGATTTTCATGAATACGGCAACAAACGGGCTATAAAGTTTTTGAGACAAAATTCCAGGTTTGTTTGCTTTTGGCAGAACAGTGCAGTGCATAACGCGATGATCAAAAGTACAGGCAACAATAAATTACTTTGATGATGAGAATGCAAAAAAAAAAAAAAAAAAACCTGAAGAAAGGGGAGGAGCTTCATCCCACTGTGTCTCTGAAAGGATGAAGAAAATCTGATTAATTTGGGAAGGGTCACTCTGCTAATCCTTAACAAATAAGTAGATTAGTGAGGAGGCCACCATGGATTAGCTATCGTTTTTGTTCTATCCTGAAGTATCCCCTCTCCAAACCCGTAATCCGGTATAAACCCTGTGAAAAGACCAAATGGAGCCCAGACGACCTCCTACTGCCAACGTTCTGAACAAAAAGGTAACATTCCCAGAAAAAGAACAATAATCTTTCATGTGGCATTTTGTTGCGTTGCTCCTCCTTGACCTCCGGTGATGTCACGCTGCTCCTTCCCGGTCACCCTCCCTTCCATTATGACATCAAAGCATGTGTTGTCATGACAACATCCCTGAATCAACCCAATCCAGACTTCTTTCCCGCATGTCCTAAATCAAGATGTTCTCTAATTGATGAGCAGCCAGAATGCGAGGACGTGACAGCACCCCCTGCCTGGGCCTCAAAGGTTACCAGTGGGATGAACGTGTCGTGAGGTCACATGTCACAGCTCTGCCTTTCATCACCGCTCTGTGTCGCCTCAGATGTGGAGCGATGGTGATCAGAAGAACTGGATGCCATAAAGGGATGCGACCTGACTTCATATCGGAGCAGGAAATTGAGGGGATCCCTGGCATCATGTGGTCAAGCACCACCACTGACAAATGAAAACTGCAAAGGACACGTGACATCACAGCCGCAACATGAAGACAAAGACACCTGCATTGTAAAAAATCGGATGTTTTTAATGAGAAAAATACTGTATTTTTGTCAACAGAATTATTCTGGCAAAAACTGGTGTGTACTTTTTTCACAGTAAAAAGTACCTTTTCCCTTTTTTAATAGTGTGACCTGCAATCCAGGTGCATTATGGTCTGTTAAAAATCACCCGTTAGTGGTCATCATTTTGATACTATTTTTTTTTTAACAAAATAAAGATTGAGAGGTTACGCTGAATTATTTCCATCCAGTTATTTTTAATTGTTACTCGTGCAGCTTTGTGAAAAAAGGAAGGATGATGGTTCAATTCCTGGAAACCCTGAACTCTGATGTGTGACACACTTAAAGAAAGATGCTTCATAAATATGTGGCGTTCATCGTGTTTAATGACGTAACACAGCATAAACACAACAGTCAGCATCAAACTGACGCAAACACTCTGCAGTTATTTACTTAAAATTCCAGCATGCTGTGGCAGACGGTAACACGTCCAAACAACTGCGGCCCTGGCGGTATGTATTTGTTAAAGAGGAAATGTGCCACAAAGGATATTTTTTTCAGTTTAAATCTGAGGCTGTGAGAATAAAATGATAAACTGAACAGAAAAAGCAGCTTTCGAGTGTAATTTACAGTCTGGCTGCACAATTACAGTGGCAGAGTGACAGATGCACGACGGCCAGAACCACGGAAGTCGGTTTTTATCTAGATGAAAATAACACACATGTAAATTCGACACAATAGGAAGAATTTCTCTCCCGCTGCTTGAAAAAAAAGAGAAATGCTTTCTGAGCGTCTGTGGGGATTCTGACAACAAGCAACAGAAAACTCAACCACTTTAAATACCAAACATCTGCACTGAGATCAATCCTGTGCATCTGCGTGTCGCTGTGACAGGCACATAATGCTGGAGGTTTCTTCCTGTTAAAAGGGAGTTTTTCCTTCCCACTGTAGCCAAGTGCTTGCTCACAGGGGGTCGTTTTGACCGTTAGGGTTTTACATAATTATTGTATGGCCTTGCCTTACAATATAAAGCGCCTTGGGACAACTGTTTGTTGTGATTTGGCGCTATATGAAAAAATTGATTGATTGATTGATTGATAATGTATCTAAACTAGCAAACTACAAAGTTGGCTGACCTCAGAGGGGAAAAAATGATTCACAGATGGAAAAAAAGAAATATATTCAACCCAATAGTGTAAAATAACATAAGTCATGCCAGGACACTGAGGACAGCAGTAAAAAACAGTTAAACTTCAAGCAGACCAGTCTCAGTGAGGTGACTCTCTGATACATCATCATCAATATCAACATCATCACTACCATCATCATCACCACCATCATCACCGTCATCATCACCATCACCACAACCATCATTATCACCATCATTGCCACCATCATCATCATTGTCATCACCATCATCATCTTCACTATCATCACCATCACCACCGTCATCACCACAATCACCATCACCATCATCGCCACCATCATCACCATCACAGTCACCATCATCACCATTATCACCATCAAAGTCATCATCATCATCACCACCACCACCATCATCACATTACAGTTATCATCATCATCACCATCACCACCTCCATCATGATCATCACCATTATCACCACCATCATTGCCATCACCACCATCACAGTTATCATCATCACCATCACAGTTATCATCATCACCATCACAGTCATCATCATCACGACCATGATCACCATCACCATTATCACCATTATCACCATCAACACCATCATCATCACCGTCACAGTCATCATCATCACCACCACCATCATCACCATCATCACCATCGTCATCACCACCATCATCCTCACCATTATCACCATCACAGTGATCATCATCATCGCCATCGACATTATCATCATCACAAGAACACTTACTTTGCCAAAATTTTGAAGTCGCTGCATTTGCTGCTGCGTTTGCCGCTGTGTCATCACCACCACCATCATCACCATCACCACTGTCATCATCACCATCATCACCACCATCATCATCATCACAGTCATCATCATCACCACCATCACCATTACAATTATCATCATCATCACCATCATCATCCCCGTTATCATCATCACTACCATCATCACCATTATCACCATCATCATCACCGTAACAGTCATCATCATCACCTTCATGATCATTACCATCATTATCACCATAATCATCATCAACAGGGCAGAGTGCCACAAGGGAGTTGCCTCGGTCAATTATTATTCACAATTTTCACGAATGACTTGCCATATATTTTACATAAAGTTAGTATAGTAATGTATGCAGATGATTCAACCATTTATACATCAACACGCTCACACAATGATGTTTTAAATCTGTTTTAAATATGGAATTGCATAATGTGGTTGAGTGGGTTACATCTAATAAGTTATTGTTAAATATAGAGAAGACTAACTGTATGGTTATTGGATCTAGCTGTGTTGTTATAAAAAACCCCATATTAGACATTAAGATTAATAATATGATAAGAAATCAAGTGCATCAGACCAAGCTGCTGGGTGTAGTGGTAGATTCAAAATTATCGTGGAAAAAACATATAAATAATCCATCCATCCATCCATCCATTTTCTTCCGCTTTATCTGGAGTCGGGTCGCGGGGGCAGCAGCTCAAGCAAAGCCGCCCAGACCTTGCGATCCACACACATCTCCAGCAGCTCCTCCAGGGGAACCCCAAGGCGTTCCCAAGCCAGCCGAGAGATGTAATCCTTCCAGCATGTCCTGGGTCTTCCCCAGAGCCTCCTCCCAATGGGACGTGCCTGGAACACCTCTCCAGCGAGGCGTCCAGGGGTCATCCGGAAAAGATGCCCGAGCCACCTCAACTGCCTCCTGCGGAGGAGCAGCGGCTTGACTCCGAGCTCCTCCTGAGTGACCGAGCTCCTCACCCTATCTCTAAGGGAGCGCCCAGCCACCCTGCAGAGGAAACTCATCTCGGCCGCTTGTACCGGTGATCTCATTCTTTCGGTCATGAGCCAAATCTCATGACCATAGGTGAGGATCGGAACGTAGATCGATCGGTAAATCGAGAGTTTTGCCCCCCTACTCAGCTCTCTCTTCACCACGACGGTCCGATACAGCGACCACATCACTGCAGATGCTGCACCGATCCGTCTATCGATCTCACGCTCCATCCGTCCCTCACTCGTGAACAAGACCCTGAGATACTTAAACTCCTCCACTTGAGGCAAGGACACTCCACCGACCTGAAGAGGGCAAAGCACCTTTTTCCGGTCGAGAACCATGGCCTCGGATTTGGAGGTGCTGATTTTCATCCCGGACGCCTCACACTCGGCTGCAAACTGCCCCAGTGCACGCTGAAGGTCCTGATTTGATGAAGCCAACAGAACCACATCATCCACAAACAGCAGAGACGAGATTCTGTGGTTCCCAAACCAGACCCCCTCTACACCCTGGCTGCGCCTAGAAATTCTGTCCATAAAAATAATGAACAGAACCGGTGACAAAGGGCAGCCCTGGCGGAGGCCAACATGCACTGGAAACAGGTTTGACTTACTACCGGCAATGCGAACCAAGCTCCTGCTGCGGTCGTACAAGGACCGGATAGCCCTTAGCAAAGGACCCTGGACCCCGTACTCCCGGAGTACTCCCCACAGGGTGCCCCGAGGGACACGGTCGAACGCCTTCTCCAGATCCACAAAACACATGTGGACTGGTTCGGCGAACTCCCATGAACCCTCGAGCACCCGATGGAGCATGTAGAGCTGGTCCAGTGTGCTGCGACCAGGACGAAAACCACACTGCTCCTCCTGAATCCGAGATTCAGATTCAGGAGGAGCAGTGTGGTTTTCGTAAAAATCGTATGAATAATATTTTTGTAAAAATGGGCAGGGGTATATCGATTATGAGAAGACATGCAAGGTTTCTAAGTTGCACTACAAGGAAGTATGCTATTTAACGCACTGTTATTAGTATATTTGGACTACTGCCCAGTAGTTTGGTCAAATGCTACTGAAGAAATGATAAATAGATTACAGATTATTCAGAACCGGGCTGCTCATGTGGCACTTAGATGCAGTTATAAGACAAATATCATCACAATGCATAAAGAATTAAACTGGTTGTTAGTCAAAGATAGACTTTTATATTCGCTGATCATTTTTGTTAGAAAGATTATTGTCACTAAGTTACCTTATATTTTGTTCAGGATTTTTTTTTTTTAGTTCAGAAAATATCATACTTACACAACCAGACATGCTGTGTTGGGAAATTTTACGTTACCTGTAGCTAGAACCAATGCCATTAAGAACATTGTCATATTTAGGCGTATGCATGAATGGAAATTATTACCGGATCACATCAAACTCATTGCAAATGAATGTTTCTTTAAAAAACTTCTGAAACAGTATTTATTGGTATAAGGAGTAATCTGAGTCAACCTTTTCACCATGTATAGATGATGATTATTTGATTTGATGTTTTTGGTTTTGATATGTGATTTTTATTTTCATTTATTTTTATATATTTTTTGAATGGACTATAAAAATCTGTAAATCTGTTGGACCCCAGGAATGGAGATCCAAACAAACAATAAACAACAACAACAAACCATCATCATCACCATCACAGTCATCATCACCACCACCATCATCATCATCATCACCATCACTGTGGTGCAGTTCGGGGGGACAAGAACATTTACTTTGCCAAAATTTTGAATTTTTTGCATTTGCCTGTCTCCTCCAGATAGCCGCTGCATTTGCCTGTTTCCAAGAGACATGCACTGCGTTCGCCTGTCTCCTGGAGGCACCCAGTTTCGGCCATCTGGTCCTGCATTGTGAACTTTTCAGGGGTAGTGTCGACAGACTTATTGGTTGGATTAACTTTCATATTGTGTGATATTATTCTAAATGCAGGCTGCTTGCTGCGGCAGCTACATTCACAAAGACTCCGCGATACTCTTTCCCAGGAAGGACTTCCATCTACATCATAACTTTGATGTCTGGCAGATTATCGGGGCTCCTGTAAATTCTCAGGATGTCCCACAGAGACGCCCAGTCAAACAAAGAAAATAAAAATTGTAAAAAATGAACAAAGACTGCACAGAAGTGTTCCAGGTACTGGCACTTGGTTTCAGTGAGAACTTGTGGAGGTAAAATGCTGCAGAGCTCTGTGACATTTGAAGGCCATCTTCTTGAGCGTGAAGATGGATTGCTCCAAGTAGGCGGGGCTTTTTTATTTATTGCACACCTGGAAATAATCTCCAGATTTGCTGCCAGAGCAGTGCTACTACTGGCAATGAAGAAAAAGAAGAATCATCCAGTCAGGAAATGTTGGACTCGGTTCTGGTTTCATAATTAATGAGCAGCTCTGGTTTAAGGGAGCGGGTCCACTCTGTGAGTCGCTCTTAAGCCGCTCATTAATTACTGAGAGCATTAAGCTGTGGCGTTTAATATGCGATCAAGAGGCTGGAACAGGAAGCAGCGGCATGTGACCAGCGTACACCTTAAGGCCCTGTTAATCTACGCGCTGAGGGCCCGCCTCCTCGCCATCTAATTCCAGCTGACAAGTTTTCAATTAGCAAATTAATCCATTTTTCTGTGCATTCCTCTGTTTTACCTCCAGCTCGAATTTTAAGACCTTTGTCTCTGAAACCAGCAGCATTTTTATTCACTGTGTCTGACTCAGTGCGGTTTGTTTTAATAGAATTACTCATCAAATGTCATCATCAGTTTTTTTTAAATAGTTTAGTAAACATTGAGTCCACAGTACATTTGAAGAGCAATGGATAAAATTTTAAAATTAATTCTCAGTGAAAACTGTGCTGGAACACAACCGGGTCCATGTCGGGGTGGATCCGGGTAAAGGGGTGGAGCCACAAAGGATAATGTAGCCACGAGAGAGCAGTCATGCTCTCATTAGCAGTCTTTGAACTTGTACTTCGTTATGGGTGCATTTCAGATAACTTGACACTAATGACCAGCTATGTTCACCCCAGACACTACATTACAGAAGCGCATGCGCACGTGTGTGCCTGTCTTTGTGAGAACCAGACTGTCTTCTAAAACTCTAGACTGAGGACATGTTTAAAACGTGAGGACATTTTGACTGATCTTTGATCTTCATGTCACCAAATGAAGGGTTGAAATGGAATCTTATGGTTTTGGTTCTAACTAGTTTAGACAGAATCTCATATTTCCTGGTTTCAAAGTCATTTTACAAAATTCTGCTCAGAATTAAAACTGCATTTAAAATATTGTAAGATGGCTTTAAAAATCAGTAATTAATGGCAGTAAGGTGTTCTAAACCAAAGGCTGAACACCTTTAACTGGTAATCTGGTTAAACTGCAGATACACTGGTTCTAAACTACCCTAACCAGCAGTATACTGTATTTACAAGGATACATTTGTGATAAACTAATTGGGTTTGGGTTCTTTGACTTATCTGGCTCCATTTACCTGTAAAGCAACAGACTAGTTAACCACTAGTTGGCGCTCCAGCTAATGTCAGCAAGTCACAGCAGTACAGGTGACCAATGTGTGTGTGCCGTGATGCATGTCGGGTTTCGTTCCACACCATTTTAACGTCACCTCACCACACCGCCGCTCAACCCCGGTCCAGCCTCCGCTCATTAGCTGCTATCATGCAACGCTAACCTAGCAACCAGATCTGTGGCAGAGTCCCTGCTGCCTCCACGCTCTCGTTGGACAGGTTCCCGGGGGTCACGGCCCTGCACAGTGCCCTCCTGCCACCCGGCCATCTGTCCTGGAGTCACCGCCTTGAAGCAGTCTGAGCCCACCGGGAGCAGCTGCCGCCGCTAACAAAGGCAGCTAGCCGGAGCCAGAGCCCGGTGGGAGGTGAGCTGATCCGAGCTGCTTTTAGCTTGCTCTGCTCTGAAGCAGACAGTTCCATCCTGCTCAGACCAACCAGCAGAACGGCGAGTTTGTGAAATAAGCTCAGATTTCTTCAAATACCTCTAATAAGAGATCAATAAAGAACAAAAATGGAGATTATGTCTGTTAACTGATGAAAGCAGATGGAACATTCAGACCTGCCAACCTGGAAACCTTGAGGGAGTCTTGGAGAACCTCTTTATGCACAAGGACAAAAAAAAAAAAAAAAAAAAAAAAAAACAGTATAGAAAATAGAACAAGCTTTGTATTTTCAGGAGCTGATTCATTCACGTATTGTCATAAATCTCTGTAAGTGCATAGCTGAACTTAAAAACTGATCATGATCTTGAACTTGCAGCAGTTTTTGAAAAAAAGGTTAAAGGTTTACAGAATGACACTGACTGTAAACCTTGATCTAATAATAATTTGTGACTGAGTGCACCTGAAAATAAAGTGAGCTGTTTATACACGTTTAATATGAAAAAGTCAACTGGAGGAAAAAGTTAAAGAATAAATAAATCAAATGGCTAAATAAAGACAAACTGATCAACTAAACTCAGTTTCAGCTGTAATAGTTTTACACTGTTGACATAAATAAAAACTTAAGGTTTTGTCACATTCCGGAGCCTCAGATTTGTCAAACATTTCTCAAGTACCATACACACTAAAGCTAACATGCTAACCTTGGATTGGGTGTTTCATTGCTGCAAATTTTTACAGACTGGGCGACAGTTTTCACAGTGAGTTATTTGGGTGCACGTATAGAAACTCCTGACTGGCTTATTGACACCGTGGAGTAACAGCAGCGCGAACACCACCAATAGCTGCTAACAGAAATGATTACATTTCAGGAAAATTTCATTAAACGGAAATATTGGAATGCAGACTTCTTAGACAACAGGACGTTATTATTATTATATTAAAGATTTGCATTTATTACAGACATGACTGATCCATAACAGCTAGCATCCACTGCTAGCGCTCTGGACACACCGAGCTGTGGGGATAGAATACGGTCAAGCGTTTCTTTTCCTTTTTTGGCAGTCATTACGTGCAGAACAACTGGTCAAAAATTTAATTGAGCATTTTCGTTTAATATTTACGAGGTCTGTCCAAAAAGTAACGGACCTTTTTATTTTTTTCAAAAACTATATGGATTTGAATCACGTGTGATTGCATCAGCCAAGCTTGAACCTTCGTGCGCATGTGTGAGTTTTTTCACGCCTGTTGGTTGCGTCATTCGCCTGTGGGCAGGCTTTGAGTGAGCACTGGTCCACCCCCTCGTCGGATTTTTATTGTCAGGGAAATGGCAGAGCGACTGCCGCTTTGCTCCATGAATTTTCTTTCAGAAACTGTTAGAGACAGCCAGTTTGAAACCATTCGAAAGATTCAGATGGCTTTCGGTGAAGATTCTGTCGGCGTCACACGGATTAAGGAGTGTTAAAACCTTTTTAAAGACGGCCCACAGCGGCGGAGGGTGCGCGGTGCACCGAGCGGCCATCGAGAGGCTGGAACGACCAGATCATTTCCAAACTGAACGCTGTGTTGATCCGGGACATCGTGTGACTACCACAGAAATGGACATAGCACTTTTTGCGGCACATTCCACTGTTACAGGAGATTTTGTAATGAAAGACATGCAGAGGATTTTGCGCGTCGGCACGGAGCCGCTCACGGCGCGCAACAAAAAAAAAACCTCCGTGTTGGAAACCATTCGGAAGATTCAGACGGCTTTCGATGGCTTTTCAGTCGAGTGAGTATCCGAGATATTGTGTAACAGCTGGACATGCCACAACATGTCCTGTGAGACTTCCAACACGGAGGTGTTTTGTGACAAGGTACCAGTAGATTCAGTAGATTCTCACATATCCAACAAGACCAAGCATTCATGATATGCACACTCTTAAGGCTATGAAATTGGGCTATTAGTAAAAAAAAAAAAGTAGAAAAGGGGGTGTTCACAGTAATAGTAGTGTGGCATTCAGTTAGTGAGTTCATCAATTTTGTGGAACAAACAGGTGTGAATCAGGTGTCCCCTATTTAAGGATGAAGCCAGCACCTGTTGAACATGCTTTTCTCTTTGAAAGCCTGAGGAAAATGGGACGTTCAAGACATTGTTCAGAAGAACAGTGTAGTTTGATTAAAAAGTTGACTGGAGAGGGGAAAACTTATACGCAGGTGCAAAAAATTATAGGCTGTTCATCTACAATGATCTCCAATGCTTTAAAATGGACAAAAAAATCAGAGATGTGTGGAAGAAAACAGAAAACAACCATCAAACTGGATAGAAGAATAACCAGAATGGCAAAGGCTCACCCACTGATCAGCTCCAGGATGATCAAAGACAGTCTGGAGTTACCTGTAAGTGCTGTGACAGTTAGAAGACGCCTGTGTGAAGCTAATTTATTTGCAAGAATCCCCCACAAAGTCCCTCTGTTAAATAAAAGACGTGCAGAAGAGGTTACAATTTGCCAAAGAACACATCAACTGGCCTAAAGAGAAATGGAGGAATATTTTGTGGACCGACGAGAGTAAAATTGTTCTTTTTGGGTCCAAGGGCCGCAGACAGTTTGTGAAACGACCCCCAAACTCTGAATTCAAGCCACAGTTCACAGTGAAGACAGTGAAGCATGGTGGTGCAAGCATCATGATATGGGCATGTTTCTCCTACTATGATGTTGGGCCTATATATCGCATACCAGGTATCATGGATCAGTTTGGATATGTCAAAATACTTAAAGAGGTCATGTTGCCTTATGCTGAAGAGGACATGCCCTTGAAATGGGTGTTTCAACAAGACAATGACCCCAAGCACACTAGTAAAGGAGCAAAATCTTGGTTCTAAACAAACAAAATTAATGCCTCGCAGATGTGAAGAAATCATGAAAAACTGTGGTTATACAACTAAATACTAGTTTAGTGATTCACAGGATTGCCAAAAAAGCAGTTGGAACATAATAGTTTTGAGTTTGTAGCATCAACATCAGATGCCACTATTATTTTTCTACTTTTTTTTACTAATAGCCCAATTTCATAGCCTTAAGAGTGTGCATATCATGAATGCTTGGTCTTGTTGGATTTGTGAGAATCTACTGAATCTACTGGTACCTTGTTTCCCATGTAACAATAAGAAATATACTCAAAACCTGGATTAATCCTTTTAGTCACATAGCACTACTAGTATTATTCTGAACACTACTGTACTACAATTATCAGAGGCTTTAATCGTCTGGACTGAGACAGTATGTGGACTGTCCCACTGCAGATCCAGAACAGCACCAGAATCCTCCTCTGAACCAAAGACTGTCTCCATGTGAGATTAAGCTGAAATCCATCCACTGATTTTTGAGCTGTTTAACATGTAGACCGACTGTCAGCTAGTTAAACGTTAACTAATGGTTCGAATTAATGCCAGCCTGAAGTCCAAAGTTGAGACCTGGAGTCCTACAACCTGTCAGACACATTTCACGATCAGATCATTTATTTCTTTAATGGAATGACACTTATATTTTATATATATATTTCTGTCCTGGTGACGGCTTGACTAACTGAGACTGAAACAATCACATATTACTCCGAAATATGTACACAGGGTTACTCCATTATATCATCTCAGATGAAAAACTGAATCCACTTTTGTTGCTTCATTTATTTTATTTATTTCTGTATTTATCTTCTTTGTCAGGAAGCCTTGTATATGTCGAGAGCTTTTGCTTTTGGTCCCAGTGAAGAAGACTGAAGCTGACAGGAAGGACAGTTTGACGGTTTATTCAAGGTGCAGTTTAAGAGACTGAATCATCATTATCATTCCACACATGGATTCTAAAGCTGCCTTCTGTTAAAGGTCAAATGTCAGCAAGTGAGAGAGAAACACTTGAATGTGAATGCTTCACCTTCACAGCATTCAGCCGGATCGTTAGTGTCGGTGATATAAATGTCCGCTGCACCATACCACAAACAGACAATCAGTAACAATCTGTTGTGTGGGCCGCTGAAGAGGAGGTACTGCTGGCCCACCACCACAAGATGGCGCCCTGCTTGAAGTGCGGGCTTCAAGCACGAGAGGGCGTTGGCTTTGCTAGAGGTGACAGCTGTCATCAATCAACACAAGCTGTCACCCATCACCACCACTACAAAGACCGGACTGCAACTCCACCTCCTCGCCGAGAAATCAACTACCATTCAGGTAATTTCTCTGCTGCCTGACACTGTGTGTGTTTAACCTGAACTTCTATTTGCAGCCATTTTCCTGGAGTGCTTCCTTATCTGGAGGATTGGCGTTTGGTGTGACAGCGACGGCTTCGCCTCACACCCCAACTCAGATAAGTGGTTGACCAGGAGCTGCACGAGTGTGTGTGATTGGAGGTGGAGGTTTTCCCTCCTTTACTTAATACAGACTGTGGGATTACTGAGTGTGCAAACTCACACTCATCTGGACTGTCTCTGTTCTCTGCCAGCAGTACCGGGTCTGACTGCTGAAGACAGCGGCCACCTGGGGCGCAGGGCTTGGCGGCTCCAGTGTTCTTCAGCTCCGTTGGTGGTGGAAGCTGTGTGGGGATCCGGCTCTTCTCTCTCCAGGCGTCTTCTATCGTCGAGCCTGCCCACACGTCACCTGGTGTATGATTGACAGTCCACCATATTGTTATTGTCTGTACGTTGTTGTGCGATTCACAACATTAAATTGTTACTTTTTGGCTTATCCATTGTCCGTTCATTAACGCCTCCTGTTGTGGGTCCGTGTCACGTCACTTTCACAACACAATCGTTCCAACCAAATAATATGTACATGTCACGGACATGACGAGCAAAGCTCTTCAGCATCTCACCGTGTCATTTAGGTCCTTCAGACTTTTTAGAGTAAATGCTTCGGTGGAGCATGAGCATGGCTAAAACCTTTACAGCTTTTTACGACAACGGTTTGTGGCTTTTTCCTCACTGCGGAGATTCTTTGTACCATTTCCGGTTTGTGCCTTCATCTACCAATGCCATGCATTAATATCAAATTTAAAAGCCTTTTGAACTGCCAGGTGAAGATACTAAAATGATATTAAGAGCTTGAAACAGGAATCAAAACGTCAGAGATAAGCTTCAGTGGCTGTGACTGGAGAGATGCGTCTGTTGCTACACAAGACTTTGATATACAGATGATGAAACTCAGTTCCTGAGCTGCTTCGTGCCGACGCGCGAAATCCTCCACACGTCTTTCATTACAAAATCTCCTGTAACAGTGGAATGTGCCGCAAAAGTGGTATGTCCAGCTCTGTTGCCATTTCTGTGGTAGTCACATGATGTCCAGGATCAACACAGCGTTCAGTTTAGAAATGATCTGGTCGATCCAGCCTGTCGAATTGCTGCTCGGTGCGCCGCGCGCCCTCCGCTGCTGTGGGCCGTCTTTAAAAAGGTTTTAACAGTCCATAATCTGCGTGACGCCGACAGAATCTTCACCGATATCCAACTGAATTTATCGAATGGTTTCCAACTGCCTGTCTCTAACAGTTTCTGAAAAACATTTCATGGAGCAAAGTGGCAGTCTCTCAGCAAGTTCTCAGACAAAAGAAATCCGACGGGAGGGGTGGACCAGTGCTCACTCAAAGCCTGCCCACAGGCAAATGACGCAACCGACAGGCGTGGAAAAACTCACGCATGCGCACGAAGGTTCAAGCTTGGCTGATGTAATCACACATGATTCAAATCCATATAGTTTTTGAAAAAAATAAAAAGGTACGATACTTTTTGGACAGACCTCGTATTATAATACTTATTACATTTCTTAAGCTATGTGATATCCAAGACCTGAAACCAGCTGTGGAACTTTTATCTATCAACTGGTCAATAAACAACAACAGAAAAGCACAAATAGTGTTTGTTTGTTTTTTCCCCTCAAATTTAAAAATCATTGTTAAGTAACAGCACAGGCCATGGTGTGCACGTTACACTGAGTCTGTCTGTCGTTAAACTCATCCCAGGGAAATGCTGTTTTAAAAAGTGAGTTCCACACCCAGAAAAAAATGTGACTTATACTCTGGAAAATACTATAATATTCTAATTATTCGATCTAAAACCTGAACGGAACACTGGAGTGTGTAAAATGATTACAGAAAAAAACCTTTACGTTCTGAAATGCAAAATTTTATTTATCAGCAAACACTTCATTAAGTATATTAGTACAGCTTCAGTGTCCTCTGAGGAAACTTCCCTCAGTTGCTCCTCTTTGATCTCCGTCAGTTTTTCCCCTCGTCACCGCACATGGAAACTGCTAAATGAAAGCATGTGCTGGCAAGACAACGGCACAGAAACAGCTCCATCCTGTCACTTCAGCAGCAGTCAGAATCTATTCAGTGACCCCTGAAACATGACAAATGACCCCGAGCATGATATGAAAGTCCACAGAGAGCTTCATAAGCTCAAAGTGACTCCTGGAACCCCTGGAATGTTCTCAGGAATCTTCAGGACCTCTTCAATGACCCACAAATCCAGATTACCAGACGTGCACCAGGACCGGCTTGAAGATGCCTGTCAGGTCTGAAACCTTTAAATCAACCCAGAGAACCTCAGGAGGAATCCTGGTGGATCAGACTTTCTGGAGGTCTTTACACCTGTGGTTTGGATCACTTACTCCAAAAAGATAAAACACAGTTTTATAATTTAGTTTGTTTATATCCACAAAAAAAAAAAAAAAAAATCAGAGGTGAATCATTGACTGAACAGTTTTGATGATCCTGCATGTTGGTGAAGTCAATCAGACTTTCCTTCTCCTGATCCTGACAGTTCAAATGATCCATCCACATGGACTCTGGACCTCAGTAGACATGCGGACAGTGGATATGTGGCACTCTGTACCACAGTATTACTGATAACATTATTAATAGATCTCTCTGACATTTCTGTTTTGGTCAGGCTGCTTTAGAGATGTGGTCTCGTTGTAGTGCAGTCCGAACAGGTCTTGCTGACTGAATGAACCAAACCCGGCGGGAAAATGCACTCTGCGCTGCACCAAAGAGGTCAGGCCTGAAAACGCTTTTAGCCGCAGAACAAGCACCTTCATAGCGTCATGTGTCTGACATTTCTGCCGGAATGCAACATTAAAAACTGCAGGCGGAAAAGCACCGAACATCAAGCAGCCATTTCTTCAGTTTGGTTCTGACTCAACCCGAGATCCTGCTGTAACCTGCTGTCATGCAGGTGGAGCTTGTGGCTTAAGTGCTGTACGCTATTTTAGTGTTTCCTTTCTGTGTTTGAGTGTCAGACCCTTAGAGAACTTACAGAACTTCAGCATTTTAAGAAGCAAACGCTTTGGTTGTTCGCTGCTAAACGACAAGTGACTGACAGCCGCTGAACTGCAGCGCCAACATCACACGACAGAAAGCAGGTCGACATAGTTCAGAGAGTTGATTTTTTTAATAGAAGGTCGACAAAGGAGTTGGCATCAGTCTTTTAGTGTATTGAAGCTCAGCCTCGACCTTAAAGAGCATTAAAGTGGATATGACACCTAAAAAATTAGGAAAAACTGATGCAAATATCAAAATATACATACAGTATAGTAACCCAGACAGCAAATACATCCGGGCCGAATGTAGTCCAACATCTGGTACCAATCCTGAAAACAGATCCGGTCCAGACAGTTTTTGCACCCTGGCCCAGATCCGGCACGGCTCCGCTTTACAGTTCTGGAACAGATCCGGACCAGATCTGAACTGGATCCGCAAAACACCAACTGTGTACAGACCATATCTGGCACGGATCTGGGACAGATGTGGTCCGCATCACAGCACTGTGGCAGGAACATGGGGCATAACAATAAGCAATTTTATCTGCACCCGGCAGAAACTATCCATTTACAGTTATAAACTCTGCACTCTGTAATTGTGATTGTCACTGAGGCTTTTTTAAATGCTTATTGCAACGCGGTTTGTTTCTTTACAACAATTAAGTTTTATAAGTCCAGGGACACTGATCTGTGTGTTATAGATACAAATCAGTTTCCTCTGATCCACAGAACTTACCCCTGTAAAACTTGTTCCTGCCACGGTGCTGTGATGCGGTCCACATCTGCCCCAGATCCGTGCCAGATATGGTCTGTACACGGTTGGTCTTTTGCGGATCCAGTTCAGATCTGGTCCGGATCTGTTCCAGAACTGCAAAGTGGAGCTGTGCCGGATCTGGGCCAGGGTACAAAAACTGTCTGGACCGGATCTGTTTTCAGGATTGGTACCAAATGTTGGACTACATCCGGCCCAGATCTATTTGCTGTCTGGGAAGTTGAAAGTGGTTTTAATCATTGTCACTGAGAAATAAAGTTTGTACAGCTTCTCAAAAGTGTCTTTCTTGGAAAGCGTGCTGGCAGCATTCCATCAGCGGTCACGTGATGCCGTGATGTCACAGCATGTAGAGTCTCATCTTTGTCTGTTTGATTGAGAACAGGAACAGATAGACCTCAGTATGGACAGTGACGAGATCGAGAACTTTTCTGACTCCTCTTCAAGTGTGGATTATTTCTGTAAGGAAATCGAGACTGACTCGGATCCTGAGGATGTCGCAGCAGTGATTAGACCCTACAGATTGGAGCCGTATCTTTCAGACAAACATTCAAACCAGGAGCATTCTGGCAGCGAAAATAATGCAGACGGTGCTTATGGCGGAGCCGAAGCAGAGGCAAGAGACGTGCCAATTCCGATGGATTTTGAAAGGCTGCAGAATACGGAATGGTAATGGAGGCTTTGATTTTTGTTGCTGCTGTTTATTCAAAGGATTCAAAGGATTCAAAGAAATTTTATTGTCATATGCACAGAAGAACATGTTCCCTGCACAATGAAATGTGTCTATTGCATTTAACCCATCCTAATTGCCAGTAGGAGCAGAAGTCGCCATTAGGCGCCCGGGGAACACTATAATTATAATAATTATAACACTATAATTATAGCATTTTCGATTCTAGCATCTGTTTACTGCCTTTGTTATTGTTCCGGCGCCACGATAGTGTAGCTACTACTTGCAGACCACCATCATTACCTTCAGGGTTTTTGCCATTTTCGAGTGCCTGGCATTGCATTCATCTGTGTTTAGTTACGTTATTTTCACGAAAGGATAGGAAATCTTCTTCTTCTTTGTCTTTCGGCTGTTCTCGTTAGGGGTCGCCACAGCAGATCAATCGTTTCCATCTCACCCTATCCTCTGTATCTTCCTCTGTCACACCAACCACCTGCATGTCCTCCCTCAGCACATCCATAAACCTCCTCTTTGGCCTCCCTCTTCTCCTCCTGCCTGGTGGCTCCATCCTCAGCATCCTTCTCCCTATATACCCTGGGTCCCTCCTCTGCACATGTCCAAACCATCTCAATCTCACCTCTCTGACTTTGGCTCCAAACCGTCCCACATGAGCTGTCCCTCTGATATGTTCATTCCTAATCTTGTCCATTCTTGTTACTCCCAAAGAGAATCTCAACATCTTCAGCTCTGCCACCTCCAGCTCTGCCTCCTGTCTTTTTGTTAGTGCCACCGTTTCTAAGCCGTACAACATAGATGGTCTCAGTTCTGTCTTGTAAACTTTCCCTTTCACTGTTGCTGATATTCTTCAGGCACAAATCACTCCTGCCACCTTTCTCCATCCACTCCACCATGCCTGCACTCTCTTCTTCACCTCTCTACCACACTCTCCATTACTTTGAACAGTTGACCCCAAATATTTAAACTCATCTACTTTCAACACTTCTACTCCTTGTAACTGCACTATTCTACTGGGCTCCCTCCCATTCACACACATACTCAGTCTTGCTTCAACTGACTTTCATTCCCCTTCTCTCCAAAGCATATCTCCACCTCTCCAGACTAGACTCAACTTGCTCTCTACTCTCACTACAGATCACAATGTCATCTGCAAACATCATAGTCCATGGGGACTCCTGTCTGATCTCATCCGTCAACCTGTCCATCACCACTGCAAACAAGAAAGGACTTAGAGCTGATCCTTGTTGAAATCCCACCTCCACCTTGAATGAGTCTGTCATTCCGACTGCGCATCTCACCGCTGTCACACTATTCTTGTACATGTCCTGCACTATCCTCACATACTTCTCTGCCACTCCAGACTTCCTCATACAATACCACAGCTCTTCTCTTGGCACCCTATCATAAGCTTTTTCTAAGTCCACAAACACACAATGTAACTCTTTCTGGCCTTCTCTGTACTTCTCCAACAGTATTCTCAGAGCAAACATTGCATCTGTAGTGCTCTTTCTCTGCATGAAACCATATTGCTGCTCACAGATCTTCACCTGTTTTCTAAGCTTAGCTCCTACTACTCTTTCCCATAACTTCATGCTGTGGATGATCAACTTTATGCCTCTGTAGTTACTGCAGCTCTGAACATCACCCTTGTTCTTGAAAATAGGAACCAGCACACTTCGTCTCCACTCCTCAGGCATCCTCTCACTTTCCAAGATTTTGTTAAACAACCTGTTTAGAAACTCTACTGCCATCTCTCCGAGACATTTCCATGCCTCCACTGGAATGTCATCTGGACCAACTGCCTTTCCACTCTTCATCCTCTTCATAGCAACCCTCACTTCTTCCTTACTAATCTCTTGTACTTCCTGATTTACTCTCACCACATCATTCAGCCTTTTCTCTCGCTCATTTTCTTTATTCATCAGCTCTTCAAAATATTCCCTCCACCTTCTCAGCACACACTCCTCATTTGTCAACACATTACCATGTGCATCTTTTACAACCCTAACCTGCTGCACATCCTTTCCAGCTCTGTCACTTTGTCTGGCCAATCGATACAAGTCCTTTTCTCCTTCCTTACTACTCAACTTCTTGTACAGCTCGCAATATGCCTTTTCCTTCGCTTTTGCCACTTCTGTTTTCGCCTCACGCCGCATCTCCTTGTACTGTCTACTTTCTTCATCTCTCCAACTATCCCAAAACGTTTTCGCCAACCTCTTTCTCCTTATGCTTTCCTGGACCTCTTCGTTCCACCACCAAGTCTCCTTGTCTTCCTTCCACTGTCCTAGCTGTCTCCCTCACCACATCTGCAGTACTTTTCCAGTTGTCCAAAATTGCTTCCCCTCCAACCAGTGCTTCTCTCACCTGCTCACTAAATTTCACACAACAGTCTTCCTCCTTCAGCTTCCACCATCTGATCCTTTGTTGAGCTCTCACTCGTGTTCTTCTTCTTTATCTCTAAAGACATCCTACAAACAACCATCCTATGCTGTCTAGCGACATTGTCTCCTGCCACCCCCTGACAGTCACTGATTTCTTTTAGCTTGCATCTCCTATAAAGAATGTAGTCCACCTGTGTGCACCTTCCTCCACTCTTATATGTTACCCTGTGCTCCTCCCTTTTCTTAAAGTAGGTATTCACCACAGCCATTTCCATCCTTTTTGCAAAATCAACTACCATCTGTCCTTCCCCATTCCTATCCTTGATACCATATCTACCCATTACTTCCTCATCACCTCTGTTCCCTTCACCAACATGCACATTGAAGTCCGCTCCTATCACCACTCTTTCATGCTTGGGCACACTCTCCACCACGTCATCTAACACACTCCAGAAATCTTCCTTCTCCTTCATCTCACAACCTACCTGTGGGGCATATGCACTGATGATATTCATCATCACCCCTTCAATTTCCAACTTCACACTCATCACCCTGTCAGACACTCGCTTAACCTCCAATACACTTTTAACATACTCTTCCTTTAAAATGACCCCAACACCATTTCTCTTCCTGTCCTCACCATGGTACAACAACTTGTATCCACCGCCAATGCTCCTGCTCTTACTTCCCTTCCACTTGGTCTCTTGCACACACAATATGTCTACCTTTCTCCTCTCCATCATATCAGCCAGCTCTCTCCCTTTACCAGTCATACTACCAACATTCAAAGTCCCTACTCTCATTTCCACCCTTCTAGTTTTCTTCTTCTCCCACTGTTTGTGGAAACTTTCTCCTCCTCTTCTTCGTCGTCTTCGCCCAGCAGTAGCCCAATTTCCACCGGCACCCTGTTGGGCGCATTGTTAACCCGGGCCGCGACTGATCTGGTATGGAATTCGATTCTTAGTCTGCATAGTTGGGTTGGCTTGTTTTACGCTAGATGCCCTTCCTGACGCAACCCTCCTCATTTATCCAGGCTTGGGACCGGCACTCAGAATGTACTGGCTGCACACCCCATGTGACTGAGTTCACGAAAGAATAGGAAATAAACAGCGAAAGGTTCGAAAAAGATCGCCGAAAACAACAGTGAACATGCTGCCGCTGTGTTTACTACATATTACACTGATATTTTTACAAGTTCCTTGACCATTTCAAGATTATTGTGAACATATTATTTGGTGTTGACATTTTAGGTGTTCCTGTAAGCGATGAGAACATGGAGACGGTAGAGGAAAGTGTTTGCTGTCGGGAGCGAATGCGGGTGTGCGAGCGGAGCGAGCGGCAGCCTGACATTTCGTGCATCACACAACACCGCGGCTTTCGATCAATCTGCCTGAACTTGAAAAGGCTAAAACCTTTCGCCCTTGTGTTTGTGCAATATACTGCAACACACTGGTCAGGCATATCGACAAACAAGTCCCTGAGAGCTGTGTTTAATCAAAGTTTCTGCCGCTAAAAAAAGTGTAAACAACGGCCGCCAGGAGCGCAAGCTGATACGGTCTACATGCAGTGACGTATTTTAGGTTTGGTACTCAGCGGGAAGCTGGTCACGGGACGTGCACATTTTTCAGTGGCGTGAGGTTCAAATGTTGTATATAATGGGAGAACTGCGTCCATTTTCCCAAAACGCTTAGGTTGATCGAATTATATAACCTTTGTTACATGTAATAAGACTATGTTGTCTTTAAGTGTCATATCCACTTTAACACCTGTTATTCACACACACACACACCCCCCACACACACACCCCTCACCAGGTATCCATCCACACCCTTTTTTAAAGAGAGCTGATTAAAAGTATAACATAAATTAAATTCATTTTGTGACCCCAGCACTTCATAAAAAGGAAGAAAATAATAAATTTTCATGATGTTTTTCTCATCACTTCCACATCTTACCTGTAATGACATCAATTTGAGACTTTCCAGTATGAGAGTTGTGCACATGGTGGAACAGATCTGACACACTGTGATGGACTGAGTAAACTGATTGAAATAATTCATCTGGTGGCAAAAATTGCTTAATCTGTCAGTCTATTTGGGTGAGCAGCACTTTTGGATGCAAACCGAAGACGAAAAGATAATGCATAAAATTAACATCTACCGGATGTCCACTGGCAAGCTAACAAACAAGTACAGGACAAAACATAAACATACATGCAACCACCATGGAAGCTCTCAGTCTGACATCCGCTCAAAGATGGCGACTGTGAGACTTGTTCAACCTCCGGCACAGAAACAACAAAATGAAAACGGCAAAAAGTCGAGACATTCTGAGTTCATTGACAGTGACACCTCAGGAGAGATGATGAGGTGGTGCAAGATAAGCAACGAGATCTGCTAGAATTAAGTAAATCTTTCAACCCTTTATGAACAATGATTGTGTCATTGTTTGCGTACTGCTGACAATGACACATTTAAGCACAACAGGCAAAAGTGACTCACATTTAATGCAAATAACCAAAAAACAGTTTTTTCCTCACTGTTTCTGTTTCCCATCAGATGTACACACAAGCAAAATAAAGAAAGGTGTCCCAACATTAAGACATTACATAACAGCGCACTCCAGCTGTGACACGCTCCAGAATAATGAACAGCAAAACAATAAATAAGTAAAATAAAGTGCTTGATTTTAGTCTGACAGGAAAAGTGGTCTTAGTGTAGAAAAGAACTGGTGTCCACTTGAAACGCACACACACACACACACACACACACATAAAAACCTCCAGCAACACCAGCAACATAATCCAATCAGGTGTGTTTCTCTGTGTGTGTGTGTGTGTGTGTGTGTGTGTGTGTGTGTGTGTGTGTGTGTGTGTGTGTGTGTGTGTGTGTGTGTGTGTGTGTGTGTGTGTGTGTGTGTGTGTGTGCATGTTGTGCAGCTCTCTTCATCCTGTACATCAGTTGAAGGCTGGCCGAAGTACGATTTACAGCCACTGCCAAATAAACACACACACACACACACACACAGAGACACACACATACACCTTGAGTAGAATACCACCGCCGCAGATAAGCCCGAATAAACAACAGAGCTGGAAAAATAAATCCAGCTCGCTGACTCTCCGTCTGGGGACAAGAGAGGGCATCCAAATAATGACGCCTGTTACTGTGAAGCTTCTTCTGATACAAATAAGAAACAGAGGGAGGTGTCGCACCCCCAGGAGGAATCACCTCTTCTATCACGCTGCACACTCCTTTTATCTGCTTGCTAATGAGCAGCAGACACACACAGGCACTTGAGAACCAGAAAGTCCTCAGGACTGAGGTTTCGTCAGACCGTCTCTCAGCGAGCGCCCCACTTCCACAATGATGAGCCGCTGCTTCCATCATTATGTAACACACACACACAGAGAGAGAGAGAGATGGAGGCTTTGAGCGTCCGTCAGGCCTCTGTCCTCAGCGTGAAGTGGTGAAACACTGCACGCTGTAATGAACGTGTTCACGTAGCGTGCGCCTCTGGAACACACTCCATCTCTACGTGATCAATTATTGCACACATTTCTGCACAGTCAGCAAGTACTCCATGAACTAGCTCCTCAACAATGCCTGAATCCTCCTCATGGCACCATGATCCTCCCGACAAAACTTTGCCACCATCTCTGGGACTTCCGCATCATGGTCACTGAACTCTTTGTAGTTCTTAACCATAGTTCTAGAACCACCTCAACTACCTCCAGTACCTCTTCAAGAGTGGCAACACAAAAAAACAGTTTGGCTCACAGATCTGGCAACTTGCTTCTGACAGATTGCTGTTGTGACGCTCTTCTGAACTTTACACTGTTATATATGTTTCTTTTATTTCTGTTTAGCACTCTTCTGGTTGTTAAGTGTATCTATTCCAAATCTTATTTAACTACAGTCCTGTTGTGAATCGCTAGCGGTTAGCATTCGCTAGTGGTTAGTATAGTTCTATGCTTTTTACTCTTTTAATTTTATTAGGAAACGGAGTGGGCTGTGGCCTCAACTTTACCTAAATTGTGGGTCTTTTAGTGAAGCTTAGCGCTAGTGGCCAGTGATCACCTTAGTATTTCCTGTTTTTCTTGTTGTTTAATGCTGGCAAATTATACTGTATTTCTTGTCTTTCTGATGCCTGATTCTGTTTTTTTCTCTCTGTTTAAGGTGGAGCTCCATCCAGAGATGGGAGTTGTATTTGTGCTGGAGACCCTCCTGTCCTGTGCACCAACAGCATTTCCTGTATATTTGTTTTGTGAATTGTTCAGTAATTTATGTCTGTAGCATGGCCCAAGCAGAGGTCATCCCTTTGAGTCTGGTCTGCTGAGGTTTCTTCCTCAGAGGGAGTTTTTCCTTACCACTGTTGCTCTGGGGGTTAGTAAGGTTAGACCTTACTTGTGTGAAGCAACTTGAGGCACCTCTGTTGTGATTTGGCGCTATATAAATTAAAATAAATTGAAATTGAAATTGGAGCAGAATAAGTGAAGGCGTAGAAGCCAGTTCCCACTCCAGACCCTACTTCTTGCTGGGACTAAAATGTACCATCGGGTGATGGTTCCCACTTTAAACTGGAGTAACTCTGAACTCAGTGACTAAGACATGAAGGTTGCCTGGTTACTGGCTGAAGCTGGCTGTGTGTGGATGTGACCTTGAATGAGGCACTGAGGCAGAAATCACAGATCCTGGGCTCAGTGTGTATTTGATGGTCTCAGACACAAGGCCTTTGTAGAAATCAAGTCCACTTAATTAAAGTACATACACTCAACAAAAATATAAACACAACACTTTTGGTTTTGCTCCCATTTTGTATGAGATGAACTCAAAGATCTAAAACTTTTTCCACATACACAATATCACCATTTCCCTCAAATATTGTTCACAAACCAGTCTAAATCTGTGACAGATGTGCCATATCAAGATGCTGATTAGACACCATGATTAGTGCACAGGTGTGCCTTAGACTGTCCACAATAAAAGACCACTCTGAAAGGTTCACTTTTATCACACAGCACAATGCCACAGATGTCACAAGATTTGAGGGAGCGTGCAATTGGCATGCTGACAGCAGGAATGTCAACCAGAGCTGTTGCTCGTGTATTGAATGTTCATTTCTCTACCATAAGCCGTCTCCAAAGGCGTGTTAGAGAATTTGGCAGTACATCCAACCAGCCTCACAACCGCAGACCACGTGTAACCACACCAGCCCAGGACCTCCACATCCAGCATGTTCACCTCCAAGATCGTCTGAGACCAGCCACTCGGACAGCTGCTGAAACAATCGGTTTGCATAACCAAAGAATTTCTGCACAAACTGTCAGAAACTGTCTCAGGGAAGCTCATCTGCATGCTCGTCGTCCTCTTCGGGGTCTCGACCTGACTCCAGTTCGTCGTCGTAACCGACTTGAGTGGGCAAATGCTCACATTCGCTGGCGTTTGGCACGTTGGAGAGGTGTTTTCTTCACGGATGAATCCCGGTTCACACTGTCCAGGGCAGACGGCAGACAGCGTGTGTGGCGTCGTGTGGGTGAGCGGTTTTCTGATGTCAATGTTGTGGATTGAGTGGCCCATGGTGGCGGTGGGGTTATGTATGGGCAGGCATCTGTTATGGACGAAGAACACAGGTGCATTTTATTGATGGCATTTTGAATGCACAGAGATACCGTGACGAGATCCTGAGGCCCATTGTTGTGCCAATCCAAGAACATCACCTCATGTTGCAGCAGGAAAATGCACGGCCCCCTGTTGCAAGGATCTGTACACAATTCTTGGAAGCTGAAAATGTTCCAGTTCTTGCATGGCCGGCATACTCACCGGACATGTCACCCATTGAGCATGTTTGGAATGCTCTGGACCGGCATATACGACAGCGTGTACCAGTTCCTGCCAATATCCAGCAACTTCGCACAGCCATTGAAGAGGAGTGGACCAACATTCCACAGGCCACAATTGACAACCTGATCAACTCTATGCGAAGGAGATGTGTTGCACTGCATGAGGCAAATGGTGGTCACACCAGATACTGACTGGTATCCCCCCCAATAAAACAAAACTGCACCTTTCAGAGTGGCCTTTTATTGTGGACAGTCTAAGGCACACCTGTGCACTAATCATGGTGTCTAATCAGCATCTTGATATGGCACACCTGTGAGGTGGGATGGATTATCTCAGCAAAGGAGAAGTGCTCACTATCACAGATTTAGACTGGTTTGTGTACAATATTTTAGGGAAATGGTGATATTATGTATGTGGAAAAAGTTTTAGATCTTTGAGTTCATCTCATACAAAATGGGAGCAAAACCAAAAGTGTTGCGTTTATATTTTTTTTGAGTGTATATTGGACCTTGAAGAAAAAAAACATTCCTGAAGAATTCTTTGTCACAACCACTGAGCTGTGTAACCACCATCCTCCTCAGCTGAAGTGGTTTCACTGAATCACTGGTAATTATTCCACGGTGACACCACCAAGGTCCATGACTGCCGTTCTGGTAATGTTTTTCATGACTGTGGAGCATAAAAAGTTTATCTTGCTGGGGAACCATCTGAGGCTCCACACCTCTGAGCAAGTCTAGCTATCTCTGAAACTCTGCACAGAAAACACAGGATCCAGGTGTCTTCACACTTAATGACAGACTGGAGAAGACCTCCTACTCCCAATTATCACTCGGTGGAGAGAGAAGCAATGAGGAGGAAAAAGGAAAGGAGTGAGGAGTCCTGAGGAGGAGTGAGGTCTGATGTCACAGAGGAGGTTTGACATCATAGAGGAGGTTTGACGTCATAGAGGAGGTCTGATGTCACAGTGGAAGCCTGATGTCATAGAGGTCGTCTGATGTCACAGTGGAGGTCTGAAGTCATAGAGGAGGTCTGATGTCGTAGAGGAGGTCTGAAGCCATAGAGAAGGTCTGATGTCCTAGAGGAGGTCTGATGTCACAGAGGAAGTCTGAAGTCATAGAGGAGGTCTGAAGCCATAGAGGAGGTCTGATGTCACAGTGGAGGTCTGATGTCATAGAGGAGGTCTGATGTCACAGTGGAGGTCTGAAGTCATAGAGGAGGTCTGATGTCCTAGAGGAGGTCTGATGTCATAGAGGAAGTCTGATGTCATAGAGGAGGTCTGAACTCATACAGGTCTGATGTCATAATGGAGGTCTGAAGTCATAGAGGAGGTCTGATGTCACAGTGGAGGTCTGATGTCACAATGGAGGTCTGAACTCATAGAGGAGGTCTGATGTCACAATGGAGGTCTGAAGTCATAGAGGAGGTCTGATGTCATAGAGGAGGTCTGATGTCCTTGAGGAGTCCTGACTTCATGGAGGAGGTCTGACGTCCTTGAGGAGTCCTGATGTCGTAGAGAAGGCCTGACTTCACTTTTTCTTCTTTGCTTCTGTTTAATAAAGGTTTCTGTGATTGGTGTGAGCTCCTCCTGTTCAGATGTTTCCTGATGTCACCGTGTTTAAGCTCTTATCATGACGACATGATCAAGTTCTCCTCAGCTCAGGCTCGTAGGTGTGATGTTTCTGAAAACAGGAACGTGTGCAGGACGGCTGATTGGTCGTGTTTCCTCACTGAAACACCATCAGACACGCTGAAGGTTTCCTTATCAGAAAATCAAACTGTGGCTGATTAACAGAGGGTGTGTGTGTGTGTGAGTGATTTTACCCTGAACACATTCACTATTCAACTCGTTATCCAGAAACCATCAGTCAGCTCATTTGTTTTCTCCCCACCTTCTCTCTCACCCATCTTTCTTCTTTCCCTATTTTGGAATCCTCTTCTTGTCCTTTCACTTCCTCTCTTCTTTTTTAAGATTTTCTCCGCCTCTTTTTTTTATCTTTCACACCATCTCTTGTGCCACCTTTGACCTTCACGCTGTCATTCTTCTTATTCTTCTTCAGATTCTTTTGGAATCTTCCCCTCCCACTCTCCACTTCTGTCTTCCTCTTAATCTTCTCTCTCTCTCTCTCTCTCTCTCTCTCTCTCTCCTCTTTTTCCTCCCTCTCCATAACTCTTTCCCCCTCCCTTGCTTTCCCTCTGTGACTCCATTTTTACATTGGACTCCTTCATCCTCTTCACTTTCTTCTTTAAATCTCGTCGTTTCTTCAGTCCTGTTATCTTCTTGTTTATTCTGATGCTGCGTGTGAACTAATGAATTTCCCATTTCTCCCATTTGCTTGCAGTCACCATAGCAGATTCAGTACAGTTGAGTTGTCAGTGTACAGCGTGGGGTAGACTGAGGCAAGAGGTTTTTGGGTTCCTTTATTTTGGAACCTGACCAGATTGAGAAAGTAAAATTAAGAAACCTGGAATCCTTTATCAAGGGTAACAAAATGTTCTTTTGGGAGTGTAGGCCACAAGAGGGCAATGGGCCCTTTTGTGGCCTACACTCTGCTGGGGTGCTCTTTACTAACCCAACCTACATGTTGATTTGGTAAACGTCTTACACCGGATACCCTTCCTGACCCAACGCCACATGTACATGGAGGATGCAGAGCATGTAGGCTTTTAAGACCAGACCTTCATCCTTGGATTCCTGAAACAGTCTGAGCAGAAACATTCTTCTGTGGATTAAAGTGTGTGTGTGTGTGGGGGTGGGGGGGGGGGGGTGGGGGGGTGGATTGATTTCTATCATAACTGACATTAATTCAGCAGAGTAACTACATAGAAAGTGAGACTGGGAGACGTGGACAGATCAGGTCTCAGAGCACTGAGGACTGAGACACCTATGTCCTGGATCATGTCCAGAGAAACTCACCACATGGACTAAGTGTGGTAGCTGGTGTTCCCTCACAGTGTCAGTGATCCTCCTCATCTGAGTCTCACTAAGTAACCATTCAAGGGACACAAAGTCATCGTCCACAGAAACATGGTAAAACAGACTAATCCAGAAGTCCTCCATGAAGAAACCTCGTGTGGTTCAGTCGTTGCTGCTGGCAAAGTCAGTGAGTTTTTATCTCTTTGTCTTTTTAATCACTTCCTCCATCATTCTACCACACATCCACTTTTACATCTTCTCTCCATTTGCTTCTCACCACAAACAATCAAATCCCACAAACGATCTCTGCGGTCTTCATCTACGTCTGCCCGCTTGGTTTTCCTCTCTCACAGACAGAAAGTGGGTGCATTAGCAGCGTGAAGGCGACCTGATGGAGTTAGCATCCATTATCTGACCACTTACAGGAGGAGGAGCAGTGGGAGAGCGAGCCAAGAGGCATCTGATGGAGAACCCAGTCTGGACACGAACACACCCACATCTGGTTTCTATTAGCGGGTGATTGGAGCCTGTCGATTGCCTTTAGGGTCAGTTTGTGCAGTCACAGGGAAATGATGCAAACAAAAGGGGCGGAGCAATACACTGAAGCACGTGTCATTAAGATCAAGCAGAGAGTGCCCCCCACCCCCCGCCCCATGATCAGATTTCACAATTTTCATGAGATTCACACATCAACTACACAGCACAAATATCCAGACCAATGACGTAGCACGTTGATGTGACTTTTAAATATTAATATTTATGATTTTATGTGCAGAACACGCAGAGCCGCAGCTAACCATTATTCTTAATTAGTGGTTAATGTTTCACCTTAACTGCAGTTTTTATTCTGCATTTTACAAGCAAGTGTCTGACAATCTGTTTACAATGTGAGGGTTAAGAACCAAAAACCCTCAGTGACGTACCTGTCTGATGAGGAATTTAACCAAGGACCCTCTGGTCACAAACCCACTGCTTTAACCTGTATGCCAGGCTTTTTCAAACAGTGGTCCACACACCACTACTGGGCTGTGAGCGACCCCTAGTGGTCTGTGAGTATATTGGTAAAAAAAATCACATTTTAAATTAATGCTATCATTTTCTATCTTAAAAGCATTTCTCAAACTGTTTAAAACTGACTCCATAGATAACAGCATTAATGTACAAGGTCTGTTAGAAAAGTTTCCGACCTTTTTATTTTTTTCAAAAACCTGATGGATTTGAATCACGTGTGCTTGCATGAGCCAACCTTGAACCTTCGTGCGTATGCGTGATTTTTTTCACGCCTGTCGGTTGCGTCATTTGCTTGTAAGCAGCCTTTGTGTGAGGATGGGTGAAGTCTCTCGTCGTTTTTTCTTTGCAAGGAAATGGTGGAATGACTGGAACAGCGCAACTGCATCAAATTTTGCCAGAAACTGGGTGACAGCCAGGTGGAAACCATTCGGATTATTCAGACGGCTTTCGGTGACGATCCTCTGGGCATCACACAGGTTAAGGAGCAATACAACTGGTTTAAAGACGTCCGCACAGCGGTGGAGGGCGCGCTGCGCTCCGATCGGCATCAACACGCTGAAACGACCGGATCATTTCCAAAGTGAACGCTGTGGTGATGTGGGACCGTCGTGTGATTATCCGAGAAATTGCGGAAGAGGTAGACATCAGCACTTTTTTGGTACATTCCACTGTGACAGAAGATTTTGCCATGAAAAGAGTTGCGGCGAAATTCATCGGCACGAAGCTGATGGCGCAGCAACAGCGCCTCCGTGTTGAAGTCTCACAGGACATGTTGTAACATGCCCAGCTCGTCAACCATTTGGAAGATTCAGACGGCTTTCGGTGGCTTTTCAGTCGTGTGACTATCCGAGAAATTGTGGACAAGCTGGACATGTTACAACATGTCCTGTGAGACTTCAACACGGAGGCGCTGTTGCTGCACCATCAGGTTCGTGCCGATGAATTTCGCCGCCGCTCTTTTCATGGCAAAATCTTCTTTCACAGTGGAATGTGCCAAAAAAGTGCTGATGTCCACCTCTTCCGCAATTTCTCGGATAATCACACGACGGTCCCACATCATCACAGCGTTCACTTTAGAAATGATCCGGTCGTTTCAGCGTGTTGATGCCGATCGGAGCGCGGCGCGCTCTCCACCGTTGTGCGGACGTCTTTAAAGCGGTTGTACCACTCCTTAATCTGTGTGATGCCCAGAGGATCGTTACCGAAAGCCATCTGAATAATCCGAATGGTTTCCACCTGGCTGTCGCCCAGTTTGTGGCAAAATTTGATGCCGCTGCGCTGCTCCAGTCGTTCCGCCATTTCCTTGCAAAGGAAAAACGACGAGAGACTCCACCCATCCTCACACAAAGGCTGCTTACAAGCAAATGACGCAACCGACAGGCGTGAAAAAAATCACGCATGCGCACGAAGGTTCAAGGTTGGCTCATGCAAGCACACGTGATTCAAATCCATCAGGTTTTTGAAAAAAATAAAAAGGTCGGATACTTTTCTAACAGACCTCGTATTATTATATTATTTCATTATGTATGTAAATCCTGTATCCGTTTTGTGATGCAAGTACAGCTTTACTGTTCTATGACCGTTTCAAGATGTAATGTGTAATGTTGTGTTGGGGCGGTAAGCAGAGACCGGTGGTTTCTGGATATTTGGGTACTGATGTGGTCCAGTTCAGTGGTCCAAACACTGCTCCAAACCATCACCACCCCAAAACCACTTTCTCTCAATTATATCCAAATTCAAACCAGATTAACTGTGTTTGAACATATTTTAAAGCAGTTTATATTTGTTCCAAAACTATTTAAATCCAGATTGTGTTTTGAATATTCAGATTCATTGACTTTTAACAGTACTTTGCAGCTGTGTAAATAAATGATCTCTTTTAAATCAGTTTTAAAAACTATTTGAAGTTGTTTAGAAAGGGGCTATCTTAAAAATAATTCTTATTTTATCTGATAAAACACACAAAAAACATGCATTGCTCACCTTTGTTATGAGTTTGTTTCTGATAATTAATAAATCCATAAAATAAAAATTTAAAAGAAGGCATCTGATTGGTCAGACATTTTATGACGTATGTGTCTGGGGACCGAGCTCCTGTGTGAGACGGCTGCCTCTCCAGTAGCTCTCCAATGTTACCTCTTTTTTTAGCTCTTTTTACTTTCCTTTCTACCCTCCTGCTCTTCTCACAAAGACATTGTGTGCTTTATACATATCCAAAGGATATTTTTTGCTTTCTAATGCTACCAGGAGCAGCTTTTTCATTAATTCAAGAGACGAACTGCTGGGTCTGAAATCAAAGGGACGAGGCGGGATACGACACGCCATCCCAGCAGAGCTGAGGAGGAAACCCAGGGGCCGGGGGCTAAGCTAAAGGCTAGGCTAGCAGTCAACCAGAGGCGCTACAAGCCATCGATTCCATCCTTGATCATGGGAAATGTGAACTCGCTGCTGAACAAGATCGATGAGTTGTCTGCTCTGAAAAGCCAGCAGATTTGCCATGAAAGCAGCTTGTTTATCATTACGGAAATGTGGCTAACCCACCTCGTACCGGATGCTAATGTGGACTTGCTAGGATTAACTGCTGTGAGAGCCGACAGACACACTAAAGCGTGTGGGAAAAACAAAGGTGGGGGACTTATCATGTAAGTTAACAACCGCTGGTGTATCCCAGGACATATTGTAAAGGCAGTCTTGTGTTGCTGGGACCTCAAGCTGCTAGCCGTTAGTCTGCGGCCATATTATTTACAGAGGGAGATGAGTCACGTCAAGTCCGGTCAAAAAGATCAAAACTAGATGTCGCTGTGAAAGCAGACAGCTGAGAACAGAGGAAGTCTTTACAGGAGGTGAGTTTCAAAATAGACTATTTATTTACGGAGTGGCTATACGCCCAACCACTGGGTCAATAAAGTAAATTCGCGAGCATATAAGGCCAACCACAACCGACCAATGAGTGCGCTTGTAAGCTCACTTCCAGATTCAACGTGGGAGGGAAAAAAGGCGGATATTTTCTCACCGGCTGCGGGAGGGTTCGCAGCCCGCGGAGGAGCTGTGATCTAAAGTGGTTCTGTTTGGCTCATCACACCCAGGGAACTGTGTCAAACTAACACCATCTTACACGCAACAACTAGCATTTTGTTCAAAAACTGTTTTCGTCATTGTTAATAGGCTTCCGTTCAAAATGCTTATGAAGTTTGTCTGTTTTCATCCATTGCGGTGTTTTTGCAGTAATTAAAGATGGCGCCATTAAATGTGTGAAACATACGCCGCAATAGAGCCTTAAAAAGTGGTGTAAAAAATGTAGATTAGATGCACAAAATGTGTCAAATATACAATCATGGTTGGGCGAATAAGATAAGAGATTATATTTATCTGCCCAATGGTTGGGCGAATAAGGTAAGACATTATATTTATCTGCCCAACAGTTGGGCGTATAGCCTTTGCCATTTACTTATCAGTCTAGCTGAGGACATGATACAAATTCTAAATGGTTAACTGGTGCAGATTTAAACACATTACCACATACGCTCACGTGACACTTCCTGTTTGAATGCAGCGACTCTAGCAGCAATTTATTTTTAGCTAATTTGTTTAGCGTGATAATTATTAACAGAAAATACACACTTTTAAACTCAGTTCAAAAATTTAAAAGGGGTCCCTTTTAAATCAGTCTATTCTGTTTAGTGTTAGATTTTAACATCAAAACAAGCACATCAGAAAAAGTGAGTTAAATGATTTATTGATTATGGAGACATTTTTCTGTTCATGTCCAGCTCCACAGTTATGGTGTATGTCAGCAGTGCTACCCGCTGCACCGCCCAGCTGCCACCAGCCTTCTGCCGTGTTGGATTTTAGATGTCAAACATGGAGCCGTGGGTCTCTGCACACAGCAGGGGATCAGTAATATCATGTAAGAAACACACATTTTGTCTTTGCAAAGCAACAAAGGTTTAAGATTCTGACAGTCGGAGAGTAAAGTAGTCTCTGCGGCGACTGATAATCCTCACAGGATCCGCTGTAATCTGGTGACCTCTCACTCCATCGCAGTCGACAAAATACCTCCAGCTGAAACATGTTTGACCATCAAAGTGGAAGATTGGACAACAGGGGGACAATACACACACACACACACACACACACACACACACAAATACAACATACCCTGACCTCATTCCACAGTGAGCGAGAATGCAGCCACTCAAACACAGTGTCTAACACACACACACACACACACACACACACACACACACACACACACACACACACACACACACACACACACACACACACACACACACACACACACACACACACACAGCAGCCTGTGTGTGTGTGTGTGTGTGTGTGTGTGTGTGTGCGCGCCCATGTGCGCACATGCGCACACGTGTGTGAGCAGTTGTAGATAATGGTGTTTACAGATGGCACATATGACCTGCGGGCAGCAAGAAAGAGACAGAGACAGAGATAGACAGTCACAGACAGATAGACACAGACAGACAGATAGAGACAGATAGAGAGACACATACAGATACAGAGGGACACAGATAGAGAAAGACAGATAGATATTGAGACACAGACAGAGAGAGCTTCTGCTACTTTTGTGGCTCTCGTGCCATGAAGTTGTCTGTGATCGTGTGCTGGTACTGCACTTCAACACATCCACATGGAACTGTCTTGGGTCCTGGATAGCAACCATCCTGGCAGACAACCAGTCCATTCCCATATGTCTAAAATAACCATCTATCTGCACCAGCCAGATGAAATGTGAACGTCCCCTTGGTCATTTCCTGGGGTCCTCAACACTCATGCACAGAGAAACGTGTCACATGGACAAAACGTCAAAGCTGACATTCTCTCACGATGCAAGTGAGTCTCCCAGTACCCGTTTGATGGACACAAAGTCATTCCAGAGGGACCCAAACATCCTCCACAGAGACTTGCTACCAAAGACATCTAGTCATCTAAATAATAACAGTGTTTATGCTGAAGCTGTGTTTTTTTATATAACTGCTGTAAGACACAGTGACATATGAATGACTGAAGACAACAATAAACAAATACCTGGATTTGACACCGCGACTTGGCATACTCTCACGAGCGCCACTAGCTTAGCTTATGACAAGCTAAAAGTAGATGCTCTCGTTTTGGCCGAACAACTGTTTCTGGGGATTCAGTGTTAATACGCGCCCGCTGCCGATGTGCTTGATGAATTCCTGCGCAAAAAGTAGTTCCCAGATAATTGTGATATATTCCTGTGAGATAATGAGTATATCTCATTTAAATCAATTCTAAAAAATTACCAGTAATAAAATTATAAAGAGAACTGAAGTTTTAAGAGTGGCCATAATAAATATTTAAGAAACTTAAAAGTTTATGAGCATTGTAAACATTGACATGATAGAGTTTGATGCGGAAGAGTTCAGAGAGATACGATTGGAATGTTTTGATTACCATTTACAGTTGGCGATGAAAGAGTTGGGTGTTAACTTCGTGTTAAAGTCAGAACAAGAAGCTGCACTGAAAGAGATCTATCTGGGACAAAGAGACACATTCTGTGTGTTGTTGCTCCAACGAGAGCGGCACGCTGAGCAGTTTCGCGAAAGTAGTCCGGCGAGCTCAATCTGTGGGCGAGCAGCTATCCCACGATGCTAAAATAGCAGATATGTCGGTCCAATGAGAGAGGCACTCTGAGCAGGGTGGTGACTCGGCTCAGGACTCCATCTGGCAATACACTTCACACATTCAAACCACATCAGCACATTTATATATTTTATTAGATGTCACACACACACACACACACACACACACACACACACACACACACACACACACACACACACACACACACACACACACACACACACTGCACTTCATTCATTTATTCTTGAAAAAATGTGAATCTAATATTTCTGAGCAATATTTAAATTTTAATTGTGATTATTTTTCACGGATGTGTGACTTTAATGTTCAACGTTCTTATGGCCAGAATTTTTCATCTCATAATAAACAAACAATATTTTCACTCTGTTTAAAGCTGTCACACAGCTAGTTATTTTTAACCAGATATTTTCACTGGTTCCACCTGTAAAAAAAAAGCACAAATGTAAAAGTCAACATCCTAAAGTAATGCTAAAAAAAGCTGCATGCATGTTTTACCACTAAGCTATTTTTAGTGGATCTAAAATGGAATAAAACATTAATTCTGTCAGCAGCACTGCAGCATCATTAGCATCTAATTCAACCCATCCTCTGCTAGCAGGCTGCAGACAGTAAAGCTAACAATTTACTAAATATGCTTTTTAACCCACTATTTTCAGTTAACAAAACAGACACAAATGTTGATGTCATGAAAAACAAAATGCTCACAAGATATATTGTATATTTTGCTCTCGCTAAACTGATTAATTGCATGGAACAGTGCAGTAACTTTAAGATAGCATTTAGTAAACCAGTTAGCTCTGTAATGCTGAGTCATCTTTAGCATGTAACACATTTACCAAAAGGCTACTGCTAATACTGCTAATCACTGATGTATGAGGTCTGTCCAAAAAGTATCGTACCTTTTTATTTTTTGCAAAAACCATACGGATTTTAATCGTGTGATTGCATCAGCCAAGCTTGAACCTTCGTGAGCATGCGTGAGTTTTTTCACGCCTGTTGGTTGCGTCATTCGCCTGTGAGCAGGCTTTGAGTGAGCAGTGGTCCACCCCTGTCGTCGGATTTTTATTGCGAATAAATGTCTGAATGATTTGGAGCTTTGCTGCATCAAATTTTTCCAGAAACTGTGAGAGATGTCCAGGTGGACACCATTCGGAAAATTTAGATGGCTTTCAGCGACGATTTTATGGGGATTACACAGATTAAGGAGTGCTCCAGCCGGTTTAAAGACCGCCCACAGCGTCTGAGAGCGCGGCGCGCTCCGAGCGCCGATCGACAGGCTCAAACCCCACTCAAACAACCAGATCATTTCCAACGTGAAGACTTTGTTGATCCGGAACGTCGTCTAACTTTCACAAAAAAGGCAGAAGGTGTGGACATCAGCACTTTTTCGGCACATTCTACTGTTACAGGAGTTTTTTTTCATGGAAAGAGAAGTGGATGCTTGTGCCACCATGCCGCTCATGGCGCGGGACAAAACCACCTCCGTGTTGGTCTCACAGGACGGCTTTCAGATGGCTCAGACGGCTTCTGGTTGCTTTTCAGTCATGTGAGTATCCGAGAAATTGTTCACGGCGTTGCTTTGCGCCATGCAGCTCTGCCGCGACGCGCGGAGTTCCTCCGCTCCTCTTTCCATGACAAAAACTCCTGTAACAGTGGAATGTGCCGTTCATTTCTAAACTGGACGCTGTCTTGATCTGGTATGTCGTCTGACTAGCACAGGAATTGCGGAAGACGTGGACATCAGCACTTTTTTGGCACATTGAGACAGACGTGCAGAGGAAGCCGCATGGTGCAAAGCACCGCCGTGATGAAGCCTCACAGCACATGTTGGGGCATGTCCAGCTCATGCACAATTTCTCGGATACTGACATGACTGAAAAGCAACCGGAAGCCGTCTGAAAGCCACCTTAAAGCCGTCCTGTGAGACCAACACAGAGGTGGTTTTGTCCCGTGCCATGAGCGGCATGGAGGCACAATCCTCCGCTTCTCTTTCCATGAAAAAAACTCCTGTAACAGTAGAATGTGCCAAAAAAGTGCTGATGTCCACGCCTTCTGCCTTTTTTGTGAAAGTTAGACGACGTCCCAGATCAACAAAGCCTTCACGTTGGAAATGATCTGGTTGTTTGAGCGGGGTTTGATCCTGTCGATCGGCGCTCGGAGTGCGCCGCGCTCTCAGACGCTGTGGGCGGTCTTTAAACTGTCTGGAGCACTCCTTAATCTGTGTAATCCCCATAAAATCGTCCCTGAAAGCCATCTGAATTTTCCGAATGGTGTCCAGCTGGAGGTCTCTCACAGTTTATGGAAAAATTTGATGCAGCAAAGCTCCAAATCAATCAGACATTTATTCGCAATAAAAATCCGACGAGAGGGGTGGACCACTGCTCACACAAAGCCTGCTCACAGGCGAATGACGCAACCGACAGGCGTGAAAAAACTCACGCATGCGCACGAAGGTTCAAGCTTGGCTGATGCAATCACACGTGATTCAAATCCATATGGTTTTTGCAAAAAATACAAAGGTCCGATACTTTTTGGACAGACCTCGTACAGTCATCAAAAATTATGTGGTCATGTCAACTATAAGTAATTATATGTTACATTTTTAGCTGTATACTGAGATTATGGTGTAGGTCCAGTTTCCAAACTGTCATGTCAAATGTTCACTTTCATTTTTAAAAACACATGATGCTGAAGCAACATGTTCCTGATATTTTATAGAATCCAGTGTGTTACTGGATTTGTACTTGTGTGCTACAGTATAGATGTGTAAACAGAATTTGCTAACATCAGAAAAAACATCTCTCCAACTCAGCTAATGTCACATTTCTTTGATGAGTATCTTGTTCAGACCCCTGTAGCATCAACATCCAAAAGTAAAACATTAAGATTCAAAGAAAACAACGTAAGTAGCTGCGTCTGTTAGCATTAGCAGGCTAATTCCATAATGAGGCAAAAAAAATGCACAAATGTGCAAACAGGATGCTAGCAACCGACCTGGAGGAGGGTGTGGCTAGCATTATCACGCTTGGCGCTAGCATTTCTGTGTTGGTCCGCTGTTGCCGTTGATGGATTGTTGGCACAATTTGCATTAAGTGGTGTTTTAATTCGTGAAGGCGTGGGACTTGATTGTGTTGCATATTGATCGTTGCTGCCCTGCTGTGATGTCACACACCTTTTTAATGAAGGCCAAAGGGGATTGTGAGAGTCTGATTAAAAATACAGCATTATTTCGCTGACACGCAGGGTGAGGCGTGAGTGTTTATGTGTGTGGATGTTGTGCTCCTTGAGGCTGATGGATGGATGATGGAAAAGGTGAAAAGAGGAGTAGAGGGAGGGGAAACTCCACCTGGTCTTACCGTTCTCCGGGTGCTCCATCTCACCGATGCTGCCGTCGGGCGTGGTCCGCTCGTAGTGGTCCTCTGGCAGCGCCAGCGGGCCGATCCGTGGGCCTGATGAAGACTTGGAGCTGGGCGTTTCCGAGTCCTCCAGGCCGCTGTCGTAGTAGCTGTGCTGGGATGCGTCCTGCAGGTCCTGTGCCTGATTGGCAGTGGAGAAGGTCACTCGGCGGTGGGGAAGCTGTGATTGAAAGACAGGAAAAAAATTGTTTGAGCTGGTGAACGACTGTACACTTATTTGACACTTAAAATACAAAATTTCACTGCCAATCAATTTCTTTTTGAGCTGTTGCATTTGAAATAGTTTCAGACATCCAGTGCTGCTGAAACCCAGTCACATGTCATCTCAGATTTCATCTCCTTTTCAAGAGACACTTTGTCATTTACAGAGACATCCACTTCAGGACAAATCAAGACACTGTTATTAGAGACAAACATCACTCATTTCTTTCAGTTCATTTCATTACACATTTGATTTTTTTTTTCATAACATCACATCTCATGTCAGCTCTTGTTTCACTTCTGTCTTTATCACGTTCTCAGATCTCATCCTGATTCCACTCACTTATTTTCTGTCATTTCATTGCTGACATTACATCGCCTGATTTGATCTCATATCAGATCTCTCCTGATTTTAACTCTTCCATGACTTTAGAGCATCTCGTTTTATGTCGTGATGTCTTCAGTCAGGTCTCTGACGTCAGGAGTTATCTGATTTTAGCTCATTGTCTCAAATCTCACTCACTGATTTACACATTCTGATTTCAGACGATCTCACATCTCTTCCTATTTCTACTGAGGATCTGAGGATACATTTAAAAAATGAATATATATTTGTGATGCTTCAGTCAATGCCTTGAACTGTGTGATCCTGTCAAAGTGTTGCTGAAAACAATCAATGTTGAAACAAGTTACCAGATCAAGTAAAATGGAAACAAAACCAGATGATCGATGGTCATTTCTGTCCCGACCCACATGTTGTTTTTGTGGGTGGGAGCCGTGCATTTGATAGTTTTGTAATTAAACTACAATTAGCCTCTGTGCAGTGCGACACTGTGCAAACACACTGTGCACACATACACTGCCAAACACGCCTCACGATGACCACACCGCCTCAGCACACATGCCATCACCATGGCAACTGGGCACTGTCAAGACCCTGAACCAGTTAAACCAGCTGATTGGCAAGGACCACACCAAAACCAGGGATTCAAACTAGCAACCTACTGTCAGTATTTCCAGGTTCCTCCTCACAAAAATGCCACCAGTCACAGGGCAAGAGGCGGGGTTCAATCTGGACTGGACACCAGACACCCACGTCACATTAACGTGTTGGTTTTTACATAGAATGAATGAGTCAACCAATCAGTGTTAGCAGGGGCTCATTTTACCCATAATGCCTTTGGCATCTGTTTTGCTACAAAACTTCAGAATTAGTGCATTATTTAAAATTAAAAGACATGTGTTATAGTTTAACTTTGTACAAATGACAGAATTGAATTGACATTAATGGAGTATATTCTATCTGGATTAATTTGATTTTAATTCAAAACCATAAGTCAAAACTTTGCTATATATGGCATTGCTATATCCTGTTAAGGAATAATGGCTTGCTTTTTGGTGTGTGTAGAGTTGAGCTTAGCTCCTCTCAACTGCTGCACTGCTGCAAAATATGTAGTAAACAGGAGCTTCCAGCAGTGGGCAGGGCACACAAAGACAGAAATGCTGACTCATTGTTTGAGTCTGTGGTCACCTTTGATGCTACCAGAAGCGATCGTGGTGTTAAAAGTCAAAATCAGCTTGTTAGTAAGTGTACCAGAAACAATACTGGAAGTTATCGGTTAGCTGTAGCTTCCGATAAATTTTTGAGTGGTTTATCGGTTTAGCTTCATAAAGGATAGTAGAGAAGCTTGAATCTTCGACTGGACTGGGTTGCTTGACGCGAGGATGTTTCGTTTCAAATCGCAGAAGCTTCCTCACTAAAATTCTTGCTCTGGTGGTCTGACTTCTGTCTTGACTCTTGTAGAGAAGAATAATCAAGAAGTCACAAAAGCTGGAGTTTTAAACCTAACCAGACCCCTGCTACCGAGAGGCAGACTGCTATAGGCCAGTGACTAAACAATAGCTCTAATTAGCACCTATTGTGCTCTAGTTAGCACCCTCCTAATGACAGGGCAGCTGTCTCTCCTAATGATGGGACGGACACTCTCCTGACGGCTCCCTTGACGACTCTGCTGATGACGTGAATGACTCATTACCATGAACAAAAGACTGAAACTGCTTTGATCTGAGTACCCCATTGTAAACAGGGGATAAAGCGTGTCTCAGACCCCCTCCCCAGTTAAGGCTGGGTTTCAAACGTTTCACAAAGAATGCCTCCTTGACCCCTCTCTCAAACCATTTCTTCTCTCTGGTTAATATTTTAACTTCCTTGACCTCAAACATGTGGTTAGTGTCTTTAAGGTGGAGATGAACTGCAGACTGAGGTCCACTGGCACCCTCTCTGCGATGCTGGTATAGCCTTTTGTGTAATGGTTGCTTAGTCTCACCTATGTAGCGCTCGTTACAGTTTTCCTGACATGTGATAGAATACACTACATTGCTCTGTTTGTAACTAGGGATGCTGTCCTTAGGGTGAACTAATTTCTGTCTCAAGGTGTTAACCAGTTTAAAGTAAACTGGGATTTTGTGCTGTCTGAAGATCCTCTGTAGTTTTTCCCCTACTCCTGCTAAATAAGGGAGAGACACTCCTCTTCTTCTTGTCTCCATCTCCTGTCTATCTGGTCTCTTTGTTCTCTGGGACGTCTGCACTTTGTCCAGGGACCATCGTGGGTACCCACATACTGTGAGGGCTTTCCAGACAAGTTGTTGTTCTTTAGCCCTTCCCTCTGCAGTTGTGGGTACGATTGGAGAGAACAGGCAGCTCCAGACAGGGGTTTACAGAAAACCAACTCACACTGACCAATATCTGCTCTTTGGCTCAAACCACCCCCTTGAACACAAGCTCGGGGTGATCAGGAAGCTTCAACACAGAGCCCTACAGGTGCCCACAACTGCAGAGGGAAGGGCTAAAGAACAGCTTGTCTGGAAAGCCCTCACAGTATGTGGGTACCCACGATGGTCCTTGGACAAAGTGCAGAAGTCCCAGAGAACAAAGAGACCAGATAGACAGGAGACGGAGACAAGAAGAAGAGGAGTGTCTCTCCCTTATTTAGCAGGAGTAGGGGAAAAACTGTATTGTATTCTATCAGATGTCAGGAAAACTGTAATGAACACTACATAGGTGAGACTAAGCAACCTTTACACAAAAGGCTATACCAGCATCGCAGAAAGGGCGCCAGTGGACCTCAGTCTGCAGTTCATCTCCACCTTAAAGACACTAACCACACGTTTGAGGACAAGGAAGTTAAAATATTAGCCAGAGAGAAGAAATGGTTTGAGAGAGGGGTCAAGGAGACATTCTTTGTAAAACGTTTGAAACCCAGCCTTAACCAGGGAGGGGGTCTGAGACACGCTTTATCCCCTGTTTACAATGGGGTACTCAGGTCAAAGCAGTTTCAGTCTTTTGTTCATGGTAATGAGTCATTCACGTCATCAGAAGAGTCGTCAAGGGTGCCATCAAGAGAAGGCCCGTCCCATCATTAGGAGGGACAGCTGCCCTGTCATTAGGAGGGTGCTAACTAGAGCACAATAGGTGCTAATTAGAGCTATTGTTTAGTCACTGGCCTATAGCAGTCTGCCTCTTGGTAGGAGGGGTCTGGTTAGGTTTAAAACTCCAGCTTTTGTGACTTCTTGATTATTCTTCTCTACAAGAGTCAAGACAGAAGTCAGACCACCAGAGCAAGAATTTTAGTGAGGAAGCTTCTGCGATTTGAAGCGAAACGTCCTCGCTTCAAGCAACCAAGTCCAGTCGAAGATTCAAGCTTCTCTATTATGGAAACCACCTGGACAACTGAGAGCCTACACAGAAACTTTATAAAGGATAACTTTTCAGTTAGCTGATTAGTTGTTATCAAAGCTAACGTTTTGGTTAGCTGTGCCCACCACTGCCCTTAAGACACCTGTGCCGTGACATCTGTGTATGTCAAAATCACATTTCTGCAAGTTTCATCTTTACAGGTTTTATATTGTGTCATTAAAAATGTAATAATTCCCTCTGATCTTTATAGGTTTTTATGACATCCGACATAAAAAACCAAACTGGGTCCTTTATTTTAAAAGTTTGTGTTCTTTAACACATTCCTTCCATCTGACATTACCTGAAGTTATAAAACACGTCACCTGTTTAATATGAGATAACGAAATCATCATGAAGACGCAAGACTTCCAGAACATTGGACCCATACATGCACACTGATGCTCAGTGCACGTGGTTCGTCTTCAATCACAAAACGCTTTGTGAGAATAAAACATGCTTACAGCGTGTCCCAGTGGTGATTTTGAATTAACATCTGCTGGTGTTTTTTCTCTTGGAGCTGAAGGAGCTGGAGAAGATTGGATAAATGTGTTTTAAAATATCTTGAAGGACAATCCAGTCAGAATTACTGTCAAAATGATGGAAAATGTACAAACTCCAAAGACGGCGCAGCAGAGACCCGTTAAAGTGTGGAGATGCAACCAGACATCAGATGCTCGGCCCCCTGATGCCTCAACAAACACAGCAGGAAAACCATTTAATTCAACCAACTTTACTGTGGCTATGCCAACGCACTGAAAAATCACTGCCACCGGGCACTGAAGGAGTGCAGGCCTCCGCCACAGCGCCACTACATGTCAGGTTGTTGGAATTACACCTAACACATCCACTGCTATGTTTTCCAAGTTCTAATATGAAAATAATTTCTCCAATCACAGCCATGTAAGCCTATAACTTCTTCTGGGTTGTCTGGGTGTCTTGGTGGCTTTCCTCACTCTTCTACATCTTGCACAGTCACTCAGTTTTTGAGAATTGTCTACTCCATGCAGATTTACCATAAAGTGCCATATTGTTTGTATTTCTTTGTAATTGATGTAAATAAAGTCCGAAACATATTCAGTGGCAGCTTTATCATCAGAGAGCCTCGTCCACAACTACCACAAAAGACGCCAAGCTGTCATTGATGTTAAAGGGGCAATACACAGTATTAAGAACAGGGGTATGTAAACTTTGGATCAGGGTCATTTGGGTAGTTCTCTTGTCATTTTGATTTAAAATGAGGAAACGCAATTGTTTGACAATAAATGGCTTCACCCAACCACTAACCATGAGTGAAATTTTTTTTTTGTGCGTTGTCATTTATATTCTCTTTAAAATGGCCAAAAAAGCAAAAATTCTGCCAGGGTATGTAAACTTTTGAGCACAACTGTATCTATTACAGGGCGTTTTAAGGTTTGAAGTAAAATGCTTTGTGATAATTGCTAAATTGTTTTCTTCTTCCTTAACTAATCTGCACAAATCACAAATGTATGTACATATGCTCCCCGTGGGGGGCACCACATCATTTTGAGCCTGTAAAAACCCTGCTTACAATTACGGTTTATTTATTGAATGTTTTTCATGTTTCAATCCACAGAACGTGTTTTGTTACAATTTTTTTTTCTCTGCGTAAATAACAGAAGGGGGGGATAAATATTGTCGTGACCCTGCAGGCATCTCACTCATCAAACTCGATGTTGTTTGTTCTGCGAGCGTTTGCAAAGAAATCAAATATTAACTCAAAGCCAGAAATCAGGCAGACTGACTCATCTTTTGCAGCATGTCTGTCACCTCAGACACGCCCCCTGAAACAGAAAGAAAAAGGTTGAGTTTGTCCTTTTGTGCTTCTGCTGGTGTGTTTGTTTGAAGCTGGAAATAGAAGCGCCATCTCAGCAGGTTGCATCATGGGAAAGTGGGGCAGATCAGAGGGGAGAAAATAAAAACTAACCAACATCCAGCACAACCTCAGCTGCTGCCCAGCTGCTGCAGCCGTCCCACATTTCTGCTCTTTGGGGCAAAATGGCGTACAAACTGTTTTTTGTTTTACCCCCCGTGTTTACGTTGGGAGCATGAAGGCGCCCTGCTCCTGCCCTGCAGGGAAGGTTTCTCAGATAAAATACCAACGATGATCATCTTTAACATTTAGAAGATGAAACAAAGTTCAACTGAAATCATAAACATCGTCTCTTGCTGTTCCAACACGTTTGGAGCTTCATCAATTTAAACCGGCATTTTTATGTAAATCCTCACTTCAAAGAGTACAAACGGTTTATCTGGAAACAACTGGAAATGCAGAAATACAAATCTTCATGTAGTGTGGAGCTGTTTGAGGTGCATCAGAGCCATCCAGGTCCTTTTTGCGAATGGTCAACTGAAACAGAAGTGAGACTTGTTTCTGTTTGACAGGTTTGTGTGACAGAGATTGACAAAACATGAAGAAGAAGAACAAGAACAAAAACAACTAGAACAACATGAACAAAGGCAACATCAAGGCCAACAAAAGCAACAGCAAGACCAATAACAGCAACAACAAGAACAACAACAACAAGACCTACAATAGCAACAAGTACAAGACCAACAACACCCGTAACAAGACCAATAACAGCAACAACAACAACAAAAAAGAAGACCAACAACAGGAACACCAACAGCAGCAACAAGAACACCAACAGAAACAACAAGAACACCAACAACAAGAATACCGACAGCAACAACAACAAGAAGAAGACCAATAACAGCAACAAGAACACCAACAGCAACAAGAACAACAGCAACAAGAACAACAAGAACACCAACAACAATAATACCAACAGCAGCAACAACAAGAAGACCAATAACAGCAACAACAGCAACAAGAACACCAACAGCAACAACAAGAACACCAACAGTAACAACAAGAACAACAGCAACAAGAAGAACAAGAACACCAACAACAAGAATACCAACAGCAACAACAAGAAGACCAATAACAGAAACAACAAGACCAACAACAACAAGAAGACCTACAAGAGCAACAACAAGAACAACAACAAGACCTACAACAGCAACAACTACAAGACCAACAATATCCGTAACAACAAGACCAATAACAGCAACAACAAGAACAACAGCAACAACAAGAACAACAAGAACACCAACAACAATAATACCAACAGCAGCAACAAGAAGACCAAGAACACCAACAGCAACAACAAGAACACCAACAGTAACAACAAGAACAACAGCAACAAGAAGAACAAGAACAACAAGAACACCAACAACAAGAATACAACAGCAACAAGAAGAAGACCAATAACAGAAACAACAAGACCAACAACAACAAGAAGGCCTACAAGAGCAACAACAAGAACAACAACAAGACCTACAACAGCAACAACTACAAGACCAACAATATCCGTAACAACAAGACCAATAACAGCAACAACAAGAACAACAGCAACAACAAGAACAACAAGAACACCAACAACAATAATACCAACAGCAGCAACAAGAAGACCAAGAACACCAACAGCAACAACAAGAACACCAACAGTAACAACAAGAACAACAGCAACAAGAAGAACAAGAACAACAAGAACACCAACAACAAGAATACAACAGCAACAAGAAGAAGACCAATAACAGAAACAACAAGACCAACAACAACAACAAAACCTACAAGAGCAACAACTACAAGACCAACAACATCTGTAACAAGACCAATAACAGCAACAACAAGAACAACAAAAAAGAAGACCAACAACAGGAACACCAACAGCAACAACAAGAACACGAACAACAAGAACAGCAACAACAACAGCAACAACAAGAAGACCAATAACAGCAACAACAAGAACACCAACAGCAACAACAAGAACACCAACAGTAACAACAAGAACAACAGCAACAAGAAGAACAAGAACAATAAGAACACCAACAACTAGAATATCAACAGCAACAACAAGAAGAAGACCAATAACAGCAACAACACAACCACCAACAACAACAACAAGACCAACATCAGTGATAAGAACAGCAGCAGCAGCAACAATATTAACAACCGCAGCAGCAGCAACAAGACCAACAACAACAAATAACAAGACCAATAACAGCAGCAGCAACAACAACAACAAACAACAAGACAAAACCTGCTCCAGAGCGCGCTTGACCTCAGACTGGGGCGACAGTTCATCTTTCAGTAGGACAATGACCCAAAACACACAGCCAAGATATCAAAGGAGTGGTTTCAGGACAACTCTGTGAATGTCCTTGAGTGTCCCAACCAGAGCCCAGACATGAATCTGACTGAACATCTCTGGAGAGATCTGAAAATGGCTGTGCACAATGCTCCCCATCCAACCTGATGGAGCTTGAGAGGTGCTGCAAAGAGGAATGGACCAAACTGCCCAAAGATAGGTGCACCAAGCTTGTGGCATCATATTCAAGAAGACTTGAGGCTGGATTCGCTGACAAAGTTGCATCAACAAAGTATTGAACAAAGGCTGTTAACTCCTATGGACATGTGATTCCTCAGTTTTTTATTTTTAATAAATTTGCAAAAAATTCAAAAATACTTTTTTCATGTTATCATTATGTGGTGTTGTGAGCACAATCTTGTCGGGAAAAAATGAATTTACTCCATTTTGGAGTAAGACTGTAACATAAAAGGTGTAAAAAGTGCTGTGAATAGTTTCTGGATGCTCTGTAAATCTGTTGGCTCAATTCTATGTTGTATTAATTGTTAAATGCTGGTGTTCTTTGTGGTCTGTAAGAACAGTAAAATAAATAAAATTTGTTTTTACTTGTTCTTGACCATCACACTTACAGAATAAACGAAGGAGCTCCTTGAATATACTGTTGGTGAAGGTCAGTTTCGTTCCCAAGGAAAAAGAGCTCATCACGCATCTCCAGAGTAAAACGTTCACGCGGTAAAAACCTTAAACATTCATCTGCAGGCTAATCACAAGTGGACTATGATGTAAAAGGTGCACATCAACTGCTTTTTCCTTGAATATATAATGTCCAACCTTCAGCATCATCAATGAAACACGTTAACGTCTGATAAACACGCTGCTCCTGAATACATCATGAAGACAAACTAAATGAGCTTTAAAAAAAAAAAAAAAAACTCTCTATAGGTGCAGAGAAACAATTCCCTGAGGACTTTAGAGATTTTTATTGAGTTTTAGAGATTTTTTTGTCATTAAAATTATAAGTAAAAATACTAAAAATGTCACATAATAATTTAAAAGAACTTCCTGCAGTTCCTTTCCATGTCACTAACCCATTTAGTGACACAACATCTTTAAAAATGCAACTGCACCAGCAATGCAACAATGACCAGTAACACAGCAGTCTTCAGCAACACAACTCCTTCAGTGTTGCAGCACTTTCAGTGACGCAACTGGGGGCAATTCAATGACAACCCTGCGCATTCAGCTTTGCAGCACCTTCAGTCCAGGAACGCCGGGCTTCTATCCTTTTTTTTCTCCTCAACCCGCGTCGACACATAACATCTAATAGATGATCTCAACAATTAGCTCATCCACCTGCCTGAAGAGCTGAACTAATTACAATCAGCTGATTTAAGATGGAAGATGGAACAAATATGTGGTTGGACATTTACTTTCTGAAGCTGGATTTGACATCTCTGGAGAAGGTCTTGCCTCTGCGGTCTCGCCCCATGACCCTGAACTGGAATAAAGGGCATCAGAAAGTGGACAGATGGATGACAATGGCTCATCAACAGCATAACATGCTACCTTAGCTAATTAGCTTGTAGCTGCTAATATGTGTTGCCAGGGTTGGGCTGTTGGTGAATATAGTGAAGAATTTGAGTTTGTGATGCTTGACATTTCCGTGTGATGAACAGCTCCACACTGAAATCCAAAAAGCCTCCTGCCCCGCCCACTCGGTGTGACCATGCCGATAAAATTCACAATTCTTTATGTGAGTGCTGCAGCAGAACAGTGTAAGTTAAATATGAGCGAGGCACACAGCTGTGGTTGCAGGGAGATAAGGAGGACAGGCCTTCTTTTCTTCATCCTCCTCCTCTTCCTGCAGGAGGTGAAGGGAGGAGGCGCATTCACTCAGCCACATTGTTCAGAGATGATTAAAAACCAGCGAGAGGAGAAACAACATCTCGCTGGCTGTTTGTCAGCCGACACGCAGGCCAAGATAAGTCTGTGTGTGCATGTGTGTGTGTGGACGTCCATGCACTGCATTGTGGAGACACAAATCTCTTTCCACAGTTGTACAGTGGGGACTCAAAGGCGCGGTCCCCATACGGTCATCATTGGTGTCTGTGGTCATCACGTGTTTTATAGGAAGAGTTAATATGAGGTTAGAGGTGAGGAGTGTCGCGGTTGTGTTAACGGTGAGGTTAAGTCTCCAGGGAATTCAATTTAATTCAGTTCCGTGTCCTCAGAAGTAACAAAACAAACGTAAGTGTGTGTCAGAGCTCCTCATTACCTCCCTCTGTGGGAGATAAGAGCATGTGCCACTGCACCGTGCTTTGAAAAGCAAGTCCGGATCACATGCACGTGAACAAGGTGATAATTCCAGTGCTCAGTAAATGAGAGAAACATGCATGCAGAGAAAAAGATGTGAAAAGACAGAGAGAGAGAGAGAATAGGATCTTTATTGTCACTGGACAATACAACAAAATATTTCCTCTGCATTTAACCATCCTAATTATAGTTAGGCACAATCCAACCACTAGGGGCAGTGAGCAAACACAGTCCAGCACCCGGGCACTAACTCCAGATGTAGAGACGCTGCCTTGGTCGGGGCAGAGAAAAGGAGCAGACCCTAAATAAGCATGCTTTTTTTTTTTTTTTTTTTTACTGTGGGAGGAAACCCACACAGACACAGGGGAGAACATGCAAACTCCACACAGAAAGGGCGGGAATTGATCCCACAACCTTCTTGCTGTGAGACACCAGTGCTAACCACTAAGCCACCGTGCCGCCAAAAAAAGAGAGAGAGTCTGCCGTGCACAGCCTTCACAGTTTAGCAAAGAGAAATGCTTTCACACTACAGATACAGGATCAAGTAATATTCTCCAATACTGCAGGTGGCGAAAGGAGACAAACACTGAAACAGAACAAAGAAGAAATCTATAAAAAAACAAAAAACAACACTACGTCACAAATTGCCTGAGGTAGAGTTTTGGACCGACTTGAGAACATTTTACATTTGGTCTCACATTACTCCTGACCAGTGATGCCGGTAACGCATTACTTAGTAACGCGTTACTCTAATCTGACCACTTTTTTGTAGTAACGCGTAATCTAACACGTTAATCTTTCCAAATCAGTAATCAGATTAAAGTTACTTCTCCAAGTCACTGTGCGTTACTATTATTTTTGCATTGTGGGTCGATAGCAGCATTAAACTTGGTCCGTGGGCAGGAGGTCGGGGTTCGACTGAACTGCCCACTTTAAGCGAGCTGCGAGCTTTTCATCCGTGGTTTTTTGCAGCAGGTATGACTCGTCCAGACCTCTTAAAGTGCGGTGACAACACCACACCTGCACTGAGCTTTACAAAGACATTTTTATGCTTTTTTTTCTCTGAGCCGCTCCGTATCTGCTGCTAAAAACAGCTGATCCTCTGCGACGCGTCAACAACTAACACTATTTTCCACTCAAATGCACCTAAACTCTCTTTCTGAGGAGCACATGATGTGAAAATGCAATAAAACTTTCTTACCTGTAAATCTGGTCATGTTTCCTGCATAAATAAATGTTATCCATTCTTTGTGCTCAAACATCAAAGCAGGGGCGAATCCAGATGGAATGGAGGCGTGGGGCAAGGATGTGCCCCCCCACAACACCCCTAGATTAAAGATCCAGTTTTGAAGCCGTTTTTTTTTACTACAACTACTAATACTACTTAAAATAATAATAATTTCGACAAGTAAAATGTTTAGAGAGAATTTAAATGTTAGAAAGAATTTAATAGTTACATTTATAAACAATGTAGGTTAGAAATTGCAAGTTTTACTGTTACAGTGCTGTCAACAGTTAAATATGAAGTCAAGAAAGAGGTCTTTATTTTACTTTTTATAAAACAAGTATTTATTTTCATTGAAGTCAAGAAAGGGTGACTATAAAGTGAGTTTTGGCAAAACAAGTATCATTGTCATGTTGAGATGGCAGGGGGGTGTTGTCGGCAGCTGGGGAAAGTAACTAAAAAAGTAACTAGTAATCTAACTTAGTTACTTTTCCAATTGAGTACTTTAATCAGTAAAGTAACTAAGTTACTTTTTCAAGGAGTAATCAGTAATTGGATTACTTTTTCAAAGTAACTGTGGCAACACTGCTCCTGACATCCAAAATAATTCTGTTTCTGTTGTATTTATTTACTGACCTGTGATGGCATTTAATTCACATTACATGATTTAATTGACTTTATATAATAATACCTGTATTTTCTGGAGTCCCACCAGAGTATAAATACCACTGGAGTATAAGTCACACTATAGTATTTCACACAGGAGTATAAATCACACTGGAGTATAAGTCACTCGAGTACAAGTCACACAGAGTATAAATCACACTGGAGTATAAGTCACACAGGAGTATAAATTACACAGGAGTATAAGTCACACAGGAGTATAAATCACACAGGAGTATAAGTTGCACAGGAGTATAAATTACACAGGAGTATAAATCACAATGGAGTATAAGTTGCACAGGAGTATAAATTACACAGGAGTATAAATCACACAGGAGTATAAGTTGCACAGGAGTATAAATTACACAGGAGTATAAATCACAATGGAGTATAAGTTGCACAGGAGTATAAATCACACAGGAGTATAAATTACACAGGAGTATAAATCACACAGGAGTATAAGTTGCACAGGAGTATAAATTACACAGGAGTATAAGTCACACAGGAGTATAAATCACACTGGAGTATAAGTCGCACAGGAGTATAAATTACACAGGAGTATAAGTCACACAGGAGTATAAATCACACTGGAGTATAAGTTGCACAGGAGTATAAATCACACTGGAGTATAAGTTGCACAGGAGTATAAATTACACAGGAGTATAAATCACACAGGAGTATAAGTCACACTGGAGTATAAATTGCACCTTTTTTCTATATTTTCAGCTCTTTAATCTGAGTTTTTTTGTGTGTGTTCTTCTTGTGTACTTATTAGTATTATATTCTTATTATTAGTGGTATTTTGTTTAGTGCTTTCAGATGCAGTGCTTTTAGTGCAGCTCAGATTTGGAGACAAAGTCAGAGAGGTGAGACTGAGATGGTTTGGACATGTGCAGAGAAGGGTCCCAGGGTATATAGGGAGAAGGATGCTGAGGATGTAGCCACCAGGCAGGAGAAGAGGGAGGACAAAGAGGAGGTTTATGGATGTGCTGAGGGAGGACATACAGGTGGTTGATGAAACAGAGGCAGATACAGAGGACAGGGTGAGATGGAAACCACTGATCTGCTGTGGCGCCCCCTAACGGGAGCAGCCGAAAGAAGGATAAGATTTGGTTTACTGCTTTGATTCCTGTGAAAGAGATCCTAAATGTGTGATTTTTCTGTGTAGAGGTTACACCAGAGTAGAAGTGGCAGCAACTCCCCAAAATGTGACTTATTTCCTAGCATAAAGGGTAATTTACAATTAAGGTATTTTTAGTTTGCACATGACCTTTTATGTAACACCGCTAGTTAACGTGGTTAGCACTAATCAGGACAAATAATTAAAGAAAAATCCAAAGAGTAACTGCTTCTTGCAGAAGAGATGGAAAAATGGAGAGAATGAAGAAATACGAAAGAAAGAAAAAAGAGGAGCTGATGTTTGGTGGAAGATGTTTTGGCTGCAGGGGAAAATGTTTTCTGCTTCACTGCTGGCTGATCGACACTCACAGACTTTCTCTCTCTCTCTCTCTCTCTCTCTCTCTCTCTCTCTGAAGGTTGTGAGTACGAGTCTGGAGGCAGAAATCAGCACTCTGAGCAAAATCCTGCTGCACAGAGCTACAGCTAACAGATAAAACCTACAGTTCACAGGTTCAATCCCCCAACCAGCTGGGTCCCCTGAGCAAGGCAGCGAGCGCAGCCAATAACACCCCAGGTGTTACTGAGAGTCACTCAGGGATTCATCATCTGCAGTCCCAGGACAGAGTCTGACGGCGGTGAGTGTTGCATCACCTTAAACGCAGCGTACAAACAGAGCACTGGTTTAAAACGGTCCACAGCCTCTGCAGCTGCAATGACCGCGTAGGTGTTCTCAAGACAGAGTTTGGTTCTGAAATGACCTGATGGGTTAAAGGTCGATCATGACATGGCAGGTCAAGTCTGGGATTAAGTGCAGGTGCAGAAAACCGGTCTCTCCAACCCACCTCTCCAAACAGACCATCTACCTGCTGCAGCCAGGTGAAAGGTAGGCGTGTCCAGAGCCAGGTTAAAGGTGGGCGTATCTGGAGCCAGGTGAAAGGTGGCCGTGTCCAGACCCGGGTGAAAGGTGGGCGTGTCCAGAGCCAGGTTAAAGGTGGGCATATCTGGAGCAAGGTGAAAGGTGGGCGTGTCCGGACCCAGGTGAAAGGTGGCCGTATCCAGAGCCAGGTGAAAGGTGGGCGTATCTGGACCCAGGTGAAAGGTGGGCGTATCCAGAGCCAGGTGAAAGGTGGGCATATCCAGAGCCAGGTGAAAGGTAGCCGTATCCAGAGCCAGGTGAAAGTGGGCATATCCAGAGCCAGGTGAAAGGTGGGCGTATCCGGAGCCAGGTTAAAGGTGGGTGTATCCGGAGCCAGGTGAAAGGTGGGCATATCCGGAGCCAGTAGAAAGGTGGGAGTATCCAGAGCCAGTAGAAAGGTGGACATATCTGGAGCCAGGAGAAAGGTGGACGTGTCTGGAGCCAGGAGAAATGTGGGTGTGCCCGTAACCAGGTGAAAGGTGGGCATATCCAGAGCCAGGTGAAAGGTGGGCGTATCCGGAGCCAGTAGAAAGGTGGGCGTATCCAGAGCCAGTAGAAAGGTGGGCATATCCAGAGCCAGTAGAAAGGTGGGCATATCCAGAGCCAGGTGAAAGGTGGACGTATCCGGAGCCAGGAGAAAGGTGGGCGTGTCCGGAGCCAGGTGAAAGGTGGGCATATCCAGAGCCAGGTGGAAAGGTGGGCGTATCCAAAGCCAGGTGGAAAGGTGGGCGTATCCAGGGCCAGGTGAAAGGTGGGTATGTCCTGAACCACTGGGGTCCTCAACATTGAGAAACCACAACAAAGTTGCCTCAAGGTGCTTCACACAAGTAAGGTCTAACCTTACCAACTCCCAGAGCAAGAACACAGGTGACAGTGGTAAGGAAAAACTCCCTCTGATGATTTGAGGAAGAAACCTCAAGCAGACCAGACTCAAAGGGGCGACCCTCTGCTTGGGCCATGATACAGACACAATTGACAATACAGGAAATTATACAGGACATTTTGGGACATTTTGAGAGTCCTGGACTAAATGTGGTGTCTGGTGTTCCCTCACAGTGTCAGTGATCCTCCTCATCTGAGTCTCACTAAGTAACCACTCATTGTACACAAAGTCATTCCAGCGGGACCCAAAAGATCCTCCACAGACCTGGGACCAATGACATCCAGTCCTCATCTTAGGACACTGGTTAGAGTCCAAGACTGACAACCAGACAGGAAGCACCAGGACCCTGAAGTCATCAGGGTTCTGAAGTCTTCAGGATCCTGGTGCTTCACTCTCCTACAAAGGCAGCAGCAGCATCAAATTTGTCTTACCTTTGACCTCATGACCCCTCAAAGGCTGAGGACCCAGAGACATGAATGTCTCTACTGAGGTATCCATCTTCATGAAGATAAAACACTGCTGGTTATTTAAAGGGTCAGTTTAAAAACCCAAGGACTTCCTGTTTACTCACAGAGTTGAACAAAGTGCAGCTCTTAATGAGAAGAATTTTTGGTTGTCATGGAAACATGACCTCATCCTCTGTGTTGAGTCAAGACACTCGATAAAGTAGGAAATAATACATAATCGACTGAATATGCAGTGGATTTGTCTTGAACCCGTGTCTGATCAGCAGAGCTCAATGAGCCCAAAGGAGCACAAACTACAGGTCAGGTCTGGAACTGTGTCCTGGTGCCAAACGTTGTCACGACGCCATGACGCCACACTGCACGGTGACATATTTAAACACATAGACACAAAAATAATAAATCAAGAAACAATGGCAGAGGTGACATGATGTAAGCAATGTGGGCACATGTTAGAAAACTGCTCTTCCCGTCACTATCCACCATTGGAGGAACTGACGGAGCCAACTAGCCCAAGTAATACTTGTTAGTTAGCTCTTGCCATGTTTTTCTTAAACAGGCTGTTGTTAAATGCTAAAGGTGCATTTACACATAAGCAAGACACGTTACGAATGTCATTTTTCTGTCATTCGTGACACATTCCTGACATTCTTAATGCTGATATTCGTGGAACATGTTTTTGCCTGTCAAAAAATCTTCCACGAATGTCACACACCACCCTCATTTCGTCTCACGTCGTGGAGGTCGCAACTGAGCGTATTGATCCGTCTTGATGACTAGTGATCCTTAATAGAACGTGACAACGTTCGTAGTGGTTCCTGTGATGGTTCTTGGAGCCCATACTGTCACGCGTTATTACGAAGTGACATGGAAACTGTCAAGTTTTGACACGACTTGTAACGCGACGTCACATTTCACTGCGTGCCACGACGAATCAGTTTTCTGTCACGTGCGCACAATTAAACTCGGCTCCAAATGTCGTTCCACAGTTCCTGCTGAAGCTTGTCAGGACGCTACTGCAGGTGTTCCACCTGCTGTTGTAACCGATGAGCGGGAGAACGAGTCTGAACCAGAGGAACCAGAGGAGCGAGAGGAGACTCACGTGCAGTCAGACATCTCTGCACCTCCTCCAGTCTGGCGGAGGTAGAAGCGTGCGCACAATTAAACCCTGTTGCACCGCATTCAGTTTGACTGCTGACACCAAGTCGGCTAAAAGTCTAATTTCAGTGGTCTTCAGCGCTCCTGCAGGTGTTCCACCTGCTGCATGTGCCTGATGTTTGGGAAAATGCGCGAGACGAGAGCCGCATGAAGCCACACATCTGGCTCTGTCCTCCTCCTCCTCTCTGCGCCACTCCATGGCACGAGCCCAACTACGCATGCAGTCACAAAGTTCTTCTGAAAAACTGGAGCTATCTGAATTCGGTTGGATGAATATGGGCGTGTGTGTGGAGACAATTCACCTCGTTCACAACGTGACAGAACTTAACGATGCGCTGTTACGCCCAATAGCGCGCAACAACACAGAACACTATTCTTGACAGTGCGTAATGGTTCCTGATAATTCTCCAGCAACACGTGCCATTAATCGTAACGTGTGGTAACAGGTTGCAGCAGTTCCTGAGGACACCTGACGCCTCTGCCCCGAATAATCACATTCGTGATCAGTGGCCAAGAATGTGTACTTTGAGGCATTTGTGACTTGTCGTCGTTATGTGTAAACGCAGCATAAGATATTATTATTAAATTGTTAAAGCCAGAATAGGATCAACTTTGGCAGAGATTTTCCATCCGTGTAGCCTAGCGGTTAACGTAAGGCCTATGCTATGTTTCGATCTTTACCAAACAAACCCAATGAAAGTCAAAGCTAGCTTATTCGGCAGCATCATGATGCCATGACGTGCTGTGTTCAGCAACAGTAAACATTCAGTTCAACATATAAAATGTTTTTGTATGTCACTTTCTTTCATCCAAGAAGATTTATTTTGAATTCACTTTCACGTAAAAATTAATATGTATATGTCGCGGACCTGACGAATGAAGCTCTTCAGCATCTCACCATGTCATTTAGGTCCGTCAGACTTTTTTGGAGTAAATGCTTCGGTGGAGCACGAGCATGGCTAAAACCTTTCAGCTTCTGGTGGGGCTCTGCTCCCCTGATCCCCCACCTTTTTAAGCGTTTTTCTTATTTTGCCTCCAATATGGCCAAATTGTCATATTGCAATATTGTCATATGATATATGATATGACTATGATTTGACACAAAGTGCAGCAACAGTGAAAATTATTCTTAAACAAAACAGTAATAATATCACACTCGTTTTACACTCATCATAAGCTTAGGATACTGTGCCCTCCAAAAGTATTGGAACAGTTGGTATTTCACACATATTATGTTAGAAAGATTAAAAAAGAAAATAAGATGATAAAATCAAACCTTCCCTGTGCCTTGTGACCGCATTTCTTGCGCCTCAGCAACCAATGTGGCATCTACTCCTCTTTATAATGTCTATGTTCGTCTACCGTTACGACAATGGTTTGTGGCTTTTTTGTTTTTTGTGTCATTTCTGGTTTGTGCCTCCGCGAGCCTCTGCTACTAATAACGTAAGACTGAAAGACGTAAAACTGAGAGTAAAATGTGAGCTTACTTTTGGGGGAGGTGATTGTCTAGTGGTTAAAGCGTTGGGCTTGAGACCAGAAGATCCTCCGTTCAAATCCCATCTTGACTGGAAAATCTCTAAGTGCCCTTGGGCAAGGACCTTAATCCCCTAGTTGCTCCCGGTGTGTAGTGATCGCTGTGTATGGCAGCAGCTTCGCATTGTGGTGAATGTGAGGCATTATTGTAAAGTGCTTTGAGCGTCTGATGCAGATGGAAAAGTGCTATATAAATGCAGTCCATTTACCATTTTTATTTAGTTTTGTGAGAAAATTTTAGGAAAATCAAGCAAATGTGAAAGGATAGACATAATGTTATATTAATTCAAGTATTAATAATTATGATTACTATTATCATCATAATTGTTGTTATATAATAGTATTTGCCACAAGTCATTAATGCTCACTGAGTGAAGGATTCTTAATTCTTATTTTTATTGTCGGCCGTCACATGGCGAATACAAACACACATAAGGAAAAAGCTGAATATCTGATTAATCAGTATGATCGCTGTTAGATTATTTTGATGATCAATATAGTTGTTGTGTAGTTGACTGATTTTGCTGTAACAGCTGTTTTTAGTTTTGTTTATTGTGTTTGTGTTTTGCTGCCGCTGATGTAGCACGCTGCGCCGCGTGAGTGCGTCTGTCAGTCACTCAGGCAGATGAAACGGGTCAGCCGAGTCTCATCTGGTTCCTGGAGTTCCTGTGCCCCGCAGGTCCACGTTCTCACTGAGCTGGTAAATCTGGTGTTTTGCTGGCGGAGCACACGGACTCATAAATCACACACACACGCGCACACACACCCCTCAGTGCTCAGAGGCGACACCAACAATGAACTCTGAGGAGACACAAACACACTGGTGCTTGTGTTCTCCGAGCACTTAGACACCGCTGTGACATCAAAACGGCTCTGCTTCTGCTCAGTGTCCATGTGTCCGTTTGTGGACGCTGAAGGTCGCGTCCACGTGCTGCGTCAGCGGGAACATAACTGACAAAAAATAAGCAGAAATAGCAATGGAGCTGCTGATCATCAACATGTCACAGAGCTTCAGTCTGTATGACCAACAGCGTGCTCACGTTTTCACCGCCGTCTGTCTGTTAGCAGGACAACTGACAAAGCAATGACAGCCCTCAGACGCACAACCTGCATGTGGCGCACACCACAATGCAAACGTACAAGTTAACACACATCTGTCTGGGACAATGTTTCTTTCATACAAATCAATCACAAATATTTTGCTGATCAATATATACTTCAGATCATCCATCTTTCTTCCAGAAGTGTTTTTCAGACCATGTTTTCCTACTACTACTTTCCAACAAACTACTCGTCCACAGACAGCAGTTCCACTAACTGTAGTCAACTCTGGATATCTGAGTCATATTCCCAGCTGTTTTACACACACACACACACGCACACACAGAGTGAAAATACTCTGCTTATCACCTCGTAGCCGTATGGTACTGAACAGAATTCCATTACATTTGGAGAGCAGTTGGATAAAGCTCCTGAAAACAAGTGATTCAGTTTTGGAGTTGATCTGGAACATATTTTGAATCCAGTTACCTACAAGACATTTGAAAAATGTATTAATAATTAATAATAATATTTTGTAAGTGAATTAATAACATCCTCGGAAATAGTTTCTGCAATTTTAGAGTTGATGCGGAACACACTCTGGATCGGGGATCCAGACAAATGTTAGAGATACAACATGTAACTGCAAAACTTATCAGTGGATCTTGATTAAATTCTGTAAGCATGTTCTTCAGAAACAATTCAAATCGTGACTCATGGCTGCAAAACTTAAGAGCAAAGGAGTGGAATCGTGTCTCACTGTTGTAGGACCGAAGAGCAAAGGTGTTGAGTCATGTCTCACTGCTGCAGGACAAAAGAGTGAAGGAGTTGAATCACGTCTACAGGACCCATAGAGTGAAGGAGTTGAATCACATCTTGTTGCTGCAGGACCCAAAGAGTGAACGAGTTGAATCACGTCTACAGGACCAGTAGAGTGAAGGAGTTGAATCATGTCTTGTTGGTGCAGGACCCGTAGAGTGAAGGATATGAATCACATCTCATTACCACAGGACCCGTAGAGTGAAGGAGTTGAATCACATCTCGTTGCTGCAGGACCCATAGAGTGAAGGAGTTGAATCACATCTCATTGCTGCAGGACCCGTAGAGTGAAGGAGTTGAATCACATCTCATTACTACAGGACCCTTAGAGTGAAGGAGTTGAATCACATCTTGTTGCTGCAGGACCCGTAGAGTGAAGGAGTTGAATCACATCTCATTACTACAGGACCCGTAGAGTGAAGGAGTTGAATCACATCTTGTTGCTGCAGGATCCAAAGAGTGAATGAGTTGAATCACGTCTACAGGACCCGTAGAGTGAAGGAGTTGAATCATGTCTTGTTGGTGCAGGACCCGTAGAGTGAAGGATATGAATCACATCTCATTACCACAGGACCCATAGAGTGAAGGAGTTGAATCACATCTCGTTGCTGCAGGACCCATAGAGTGAAGGAGTTGAATCACATCTCGTTGCTGTAGGACCTGTAGAGTGAAGGAGTTGAATCACGTCTCGTTGCTGCAGGACCCGTAGAGTGAAGGAGTTGAATCATGTCTCGTTGCTGTAGGACCCGTAGAGTGAAGGAGTTAAATCACGTCTCGTTGCTGCAGGACACGTAGAGTGAAGGAGTTGAATCACATCTCATTACTACAGGACCTGTAGAGTGAAGGAGTTGAATCACATCTCGTTGCTGCAGGACCCAAAGAGTGAAGGAGTTGAATCACATCTCATTACTACAGGACCCGTAGAGTGAAAGAGTTGAATCACGTCTCGTTGCTGCAGGACCCATAGAGTGAAGGAGTTGAATCACATCTCATTACTACAGGACCCGTAGAGTGAAGGAGTTGAATCACATCTCATTACTACAGGACGCGTAGAGTGAAGGAGTTGAATCACATCTTGTTGCTGCAGGACCCAAAGAGTGAACGAGTTGAATCACGTCTACAGGACCAGTAGAGTGAAGGAGTTGAATCATGTCTTGTTGGTGCAGGACCCGTAGAGTGAAGGAGTTGAATCACATCTCATTACCACAGGACCCGTAGAGTGAAGGAGTTGAATCACATCTCGTTGCTGCAGGACCCATAGAGTGAAGGAGTTGAATCACATCTCATTGCTGTAGGACCCGTAGAGTGAAGGAGTTGAATCACGTCTCGTTGCTGAAGGACCCGTAGAGTGAAGGAGTTGAATCACGTCTCGTTGCTGTAGGACCCGTAGAGTGAAGGAGTTGAATCACGTCTCGTTGCTGCAGGACCCGTAGAGTGAAGGAGATGAATCACATCTCATTGCTGCAGGACCCAAAGAGTGAAGGAGTTGAATCACATCTCATTACTACAGGACCCGTAGAGTAAAGGAGTTGAATCACATCTCATTACTACAGGACCCGTAGAGTGAAGGAGTTGAATCACATCTCATTACTACAGGACCCGTAGAGTGAAAGAGTTGAATCACGTCTCGTTGCTGCAGGACCCATAGAGTGAAGGAGTTGAATCACATCTCATTACTACAGGACCCGTAGAGTGAAGGAGTTGAATCACATCTCATTACTACAGGACCCGTACAGTGAAGGAGTTGAATCACGTCTCGTTGCTGCAGGACCCGTAGAGTGAAGGAGTTGAATCACATCTCATTACTACAGGACCCTTAGAGTGAAGGAGTTGAATCACATCTTGTTGCTGCAGGACCCGTAGAGTGAAGGAGTTGAATCACATCTCATTACTACAGGACCCGTAGAGTGAAGGAGTTGAATCATGTCTTGTTGGTGCAGGACCCGTAGAGTGAAGGATATGAATCACATCTCATTACCACAGGACCCATAGAGTGAAGGAGTTGAATCACATCTCGTTGCTGCAGGACCCATAGAGTGAAGGAGTTGAATCACATCTCGTTGCTGTAGGACCTGTAGAGTGAAGGAGTTGAATCACGTCTCGTTGCTGCAGGACCCGTAGAGTGAAGGAGTTGAATCATGTCTCGTTGCTGTAGGACCCGTAGAGTGAAGGAGTTAAATCACGTCTCGTTGCTGCAGGACACGTAGAGTGAAGGAGTTGAATCACATCTCATTACTACAGGACCTGTAGAGTGAAGGAGTTGAATCACATCTCGTTGCTGCAGGACCCAAAGAGTGAAGGAGTTGAATCACATCTCATTACTACAGGACCCGTAGAGTGAAAGAGTTGAATCACGTCTCGTTGCTGCAGGACCCATAGAGTGAAGGAGTTGAATCACATCTCATTACTACAGGACCCGTAGAGTGAAAGAGTTGAATCACGTCTCGTTGCTGCAGGACACGTAGAGTGAAGGAGTTGAATCACATCTCATTACTACAGGACCTGTAGAGTGAAGGAGTTGAATCACATCTCGTTGCTGCAGGACCCAAAGAGTGAAGGAGTTGAATCACATCTCATTACTACAGGACCCGTAGAGTGAAAGAGTTGAATCACGTCTCGTTGCTGCAGGACCCATAGAGTGAAGGAGTTGAATCACATCTCATTACTACAGGACCCGTAGAGTGAAGGAGTTGAATCACATCTCATTACTACAGGACGCGTAGAGTGAAGGAGTTGAATCACATCTTGTTGCTGCAGGACCCAAAGAGTGAACGAGTTGAATCACGTCTACAGGACCAGTAGAGTGAAGGAGTTGAATCATGTCTTGTTGGTGCAGGACCCGTAGAGTGAAGGAGTTGAATCACATCTCATTACCACAGGACCCGTAGAGTGAAGGAGTTGAATCACATCTCGTTGCTGCAGGACCCATAGAGTGAAGGAGTTGAATCACATCTCATTGCTGTAGGACCCGTAGAGTGAAGGAGTTGAATCACGTCTCGTTGCTGAAGGACCCGTAGAGTGAAGGAGTTGAATCACGTCTCGTTGCTGTAGGACCCGTAGAGTGAAGGAGTTGAATCACGTCTCGTTGCTGCAGGACCCGTAGAGTGAAGGAGATGAATCACATCTCATTGCTGCAGGACCCAAAGAGTGAAGGAGTTGAATCACATCTCATTACTACAGGACCCGTAGAGTAAAGGAGTTGAATCACATCTCATTACTACAGGACCCGTAGAGTGAAGGAGTTGAATCACATCTCATTACTACAGGACCCGTAGAGTGAAAGAGTTGAATCACGTCTCGTTGCTGCAGGACCCATAGAGTGAAGGAGTTGAATCACATCTCATTACTACAGGACCCGTAGAGTGAAGGAGTTGAATCACATCTCATTACTACAGGACCCGTACAGTGAAGGAGTTGAATCACGTCTCGTTGCTGCAGGACCCGTAGAGTGAAGGAGTTGAATCACATCTCATTACTACAGGACCCTTAGAGTGAAGGAGTTGAATCACATCTTGTTGCTGCAGGACCCGTAGAGTGAAGGAGTTGAATCACATCTCATTACTACAGGACCCGTAGAGTGAAGGAGTTGAATCACATCTTGTTGCTGCAGGATCCAAAGAGTGAACGAGTTGAATCACGTCTACAGGACCCGTAGAGTGAAGGAGTTGAATCATGTCTTGTTGGTGCAGGACCCGTAGAGTGAAGGATATGAATCACATCTCATTACCACAGGACCCATAGAGTGAAGGAGTTGAATCACATCTCGTTGCTGCAGGACCCATAGAGTGAAGGAGTTGAATCACATCTCGTTGCTGTAGGACCTGTAGAGTGAAGGAGTTGAATCACGTCTCGTTGCTGCAGGACCCGTAGAGTGAAGGAGTTGAATCATGTCTCGTTGCTGTAGGACCCGTAGAGTGAAGGAGTTAAATCACGTCTCGTTGCTGCAGGACACGTAGAGTGAAGGAGTTGAATCACATCTCATTACTACAGGACCTGTAGAGTGAAGGAGTTGAATCACATCTCGTTGCTGCAGGACCCAAAGAGTGAAGGAGTTGAATCACATCTCATTACTACAGGACCCGTAGAGTGAAAGAGTTGAATCACGTCTCGTTGCTGCAGGACCCATAGAGTGAAGGAGTTGAATCACATCTCATTACTACAGGACCCGTAGAGTGAAAGAGTTGAATCACGTCTCGTTGCTGCAGGACCCAAAGAGTGAAGGAGTTGAATCACATCTCATTACTACAGGACCCGTAGAGTGAAAGAGTTGAATCACGTCTCGTTGCTGCAGGACCCATAGAGTGAAGGAGTTGAATCACATCTCATTACTACAGGACCCGTAGAGTGAAGGAGTTGAATCACATCTCATTACTACAGGACGCGTAGAGTGAAGGAGTTGAATCACATCTTGTTGCTGCAGGACCCAAAGAGTGAACGAGTTGAATCACGTCTACAGGACCAGTAGAGTGAAGGAGTTGAATCATGTCTTGTTGGTGCAGGACCCGTAGAGTGAAGGATATGAATCACATCTCATTACCACAGGACCCGTAGAGTGAAGGAGTTGAATCACATCTCGTTGCTGCAGGACCCATAGAGTGAAGGAGTTGAATCACATCTCATTGCTGTAGGACCCATAGAGTGAAGGATATGAATCACATCTCATTACCACAGGACCCGTAGAGTGAAGGAGTTGAATCACGTCTCGTTGCTGAAGGACCCGTAGAGTGAAGGAGTTGAATCACGTCTCGTTGCTGTAGGACCCGTAGAGTGAAGGAGTTGAATCACGTCTCGTTGCTGAAGGACCCGTAGAGTGAAGGAGTTGAATCACGTCTCATTGCTGCAGGACCCGTAGAGTGAAGGAATCAAGCCATGACCCAGCAGAGTGTAAATAAAAAAAGTCACAAACAAATGTGGAATTAAAATTACCAAATATTTTCGGTGAACAGCTCAGTAAAATGACTCTGAATCTTTTGAGTGTTTTTATAAATGTGTGCATGCTGGATGGAGCAGGTTTTTTGAGTGAGGTTCATAATGAGCAGCCACAGTCTGGATGTGATGACAGCAGGCAGAAAGCAGCAAATTCCAGCTGACAGCTCGAGAACGTTAATCCCTAAAACACCTCCGGCCCTCCCCATCTCCTCCTGCACTCAGGAACTCTGCAGCAGCTCATAATTGGCTCCAGGATGGCGCGAGGGAGGATGAAAGTGCGACAGACCGGTGGAGTGATTAAAAAAAGATTCTGATTTGCTTGGGTGCCATCCTGCTTCAAAATGTGGGAAAAAGAAAAACGAAGCGACACGATGATGCAGTGAAACAGACTGATGATACTTTCAGCTTACCTGAAGCTTCGAAGCTCAAGACGAAGCCGGCTTTGTCAGCTTCTTACAACAAACAACACAAGCAAAAGATGGAATGACTCCAGTCTACTGCCACCTGGTGGAGATGTGCAGCACAATTCGAACTAAATCCAAATCCACCTATAGGGGGCGCTATAGCAGCACGTTTGCATTTTGGCCTATAACTCCCAAACTGTACGTCGTACATTCAAGTGCCTTATATGGATGCGTTCACTGACTCGAGCTGAATCTGAGTTAGGCCACGCCCATTTCAGCCTCAATACTTTTTGCGCAAATTTGCAAGATATACAAAAGTGACTTTTTGAGACCCATCCCAGACGTTACTCTGATCAGCACCAAATTGCGCACACACAGTTGGCACTGAGTGTCTGATGAGTGGCAGAGAGAAGGAGCCTCCGCGAGATGCTGATATGGTGACAGTCACAGCGGTTATTCAGTGACCGGGCTGAAAAAGAATGGACATCTTGTTTGAAGTTTGTCCTCTTGACATTAAACTTGGAGTGATAGCGCCATCACCCTCGTGGCTCTGCAGGTGTAAGGAGTCACTTGGCCCTCACGAGGGTTCGGGAGGTAGTCCGCAAACGGGGCTTGGACCCCGTGTACACCTGCTGGCAGGTCTACTTTTACTTGGAACGGAAAAATCAATGGACAGTCTGGTGCGTCTTCCTCTCCAGACATGTTTGCCCCGCTGTATCTTCTACTTTACATTTCTACTGATTGAAGTGAACACGTTAAGTCAGCTGTTCGGACCCGTCGATAAAATAATGAACCGGGCCAGAACACTCTGAGAAATAAAGAGCTGCACACATAAAGTGCTGGAATTCCAGCAACACTCACCTGATTTGGTTGCAATTACCTTCAAATTAAAGCCAGTGCGCTGCACTAATAGCACATATTGATTATTTCCTTTCAACTCTAATCTGTTGTGACAGAGTGTGAAAATAACAACACTGTCAAAGTTCAAACGTCCAACAAAACACACAACGCCTCATTTCATAATGTTAGAAAAAACAGAAAAATAAAAACCCAACACACCCACACACGCAGACGCACACACGCAGACAGACACACAAATGAATATGTGCACACACCTGCACAAACACAGAAACATAAACATACATGCACGCATGCACACACACCCTTCATCCAAATGTCTTCATTACATGAGTTATTTAATAAACGCTGTGTGAATTTGTATTCTGAGGTTGTGACGATGAGGACGTGTGCTTTTTCCTTCACCTTCACACAAAGATACGGTTCAAAAACACGTCAGCTTTTTCCTTTTTCCTTTGTGAGATTCAGTCACAGATGGTGAGATGTGAAAAGATGCACAAGTGAAAGAAACAAACATTCTTCCATCAAAACCGGGGAGAGCTGACATTTACCATGTGTATGTTTATGTATTTTAGGTAAAGGATGAATGTGGTGAAAACAAAGTTGATAGGGCAAATATTTTTTGAGAAATTAGCAATTTTAGCTAACCAGTAAACAATGGCTGCTGTGATGCAATGCACCATGCACCATTTTAAATGTTGCTATTGTGGTTCATATTTGTTTAACAGTGCTGTTGTTGTTATTGATTTATTGTGTTTTGTAGTTCAGTTGGTTTAGTCAGTTTGGTTAAGTGTCATGTTGCTGTTACCATAAGGGCAAAATGTATTGTGTTTGATGTCTTCCGCCACCGTCTGTTTGTGGGTGTGTAAAAATAGAAGCACTTGCTTGCGAATGTGGAAAAGACAAAAAGCTCTCTGTGCATGCGTGTGTGTCTATAAGTTCGATCACAGACACACCGAGACATTCTGGACTCACACACCGTTCCAACTCATTATAGAAACTTTGCATAATTTATTACCACCCTTGAAAAATGTCAGCTACGTATTTTATAAACACTACACAATCTAGAGAGCAAGTTAAAGAGTCTGCAGGTCACAGAGCTTTATCTTATTGTGCACCTGTTTTGTTGAATGGTCCCCATGCAACAATAAAACAGCCAGATTCTTTAGAGACTTTCAAGTCCAGACTTAAGCCTCTCGCATGGCTAGCATGCTGGCATAGTATGGTGCTGTGCTTCCTATCCCATTAAAGTAATTTTATTTGCAGCAGAACAGGTTGCAACCTCAACTTTATCTAAACTCTGGGTCTTTTAGTGAAGCTTAGGGCTAGCGGCCAGCGATCACCTTAGAATTTCTCTGTTTTCCTGTCAATTTACTGCTGATGAATTATACCTTAGGTGTAGTTTTGCCAGACGACTGATTCTGCTCTTTTTTCTCTCTCTGTCTGAAGTATGGATGACATTGTGTGGGATGCAGGATTGACTGTTCAAAATCGCAAAGGGCTGGACTGATCGTGAGATGCAGGGCCTGAGGCGGGTGCTGCATGGTGCGGTCTGCATTTGAGGGTGACCCTGTCTCAGGAATAAGCTCACTGATGGCGTGAGGAATACTGGGCGACCCCTGCCTGTGGTGCTGACGCCTGTGCAGACTTCTCATCTTCTTTATATTATTATGTTGTTTGATTTTCTGTTTTCCGTTTCTTCGGGTTTGTAAAACTTTGTAAAAATCTTGTTACTGTTAGAATGGCCCAAGCAGAGGGTCGCCCCTTTGAGTCTGGTCTGCTTGAGGTTTCTTCCTCAAATCATTAGGGGGAGTTTTTTCTTACCACTGTCACCTGTGTTCTTGTTCTGGGGGTTGGTAAGGTTACACCTTACTGCCTTTGCTGTGACTTGGTGCTGTATAAATGAAAATGAAATAAAATAAATACATAAAGCAAGGAATTTTCTAAATGTAATTGTTGATATTTTTTTTCTTGTATTTATCACTGTAACCCATAAAGCAGTTTTGATGGAAGAATGTTTGTTTCTTTCACTTGTGCGTCTTGACAAATCTCACCATCTGTGACTGAATCTCACAAAGGAAAAAGGAAAAATCTGACATCTTTTTGTAAAGGTGAAAAGAAAAAAAAAAAAAAACATGTCCTCATCGTCACGACCTCAGAATACAAACTCACACAGCTTTATTTAAAACTGCTGAGTTACTTGTTCTACGCTCGGGTAATAAAGAAGGATTTTAGCCATGTCATTGTATATTTCATGTCACTTTAGTTAAGAAGAAGAAGAAGAACTTTATTAATCCCGAAGGAAATTAGTTAAGGTGTAGCAAGGTGCATTGAATTGTGTGTGTTGTCATCATTAATTTTCATAGAGCAATTTGTGACATTCATGAGACTCAAGTGAATCAGAATAAAAGGTTGACAGCAGGTAAGATCACTGAAATGCTCTAGCAGCCACACACAGCAACTTCATTTTAATTGAAGAAACTCATGCTTTAACTCGCACGCGATGCATGCTGGCCCGTTCAGATTGTAATTTAAAGTGCCACGTGAACTGTGAAAATAAGGGCTCCAGTGAGCGGGTCGTGATCTAATATATAAGGCTGACCGCAAACGTGTGTGTGTGTGTGCCCCAGTGACCTCCCCCTTGGTGTCCCCAGTCACCATAGCAAGTCTGGTGTGGATTGCTTAATTACTGTGGCTGTGCATAGCAAACACACACACACACACGGTCAGCTTTACATATAAGATAACTCATGTAATGAAGACATTTGGATGAAGGGTGTGTGTGTGTGTTTCTGTGTTTGTGCATGTGTGTTGTCAGAGTTGGCGCATTGGACTGATAAGTCATTCACGCAGGCGCAGATCAGAACAAAAGACAAAAATTTCCTGTATATTCATCTTGTCAATTCTGTCTGTAGAGCGGCCCAAGCAGAGGGTCGCCCCTTTGAGTCTGGTCTGCTTGAGGTTTCTTCCTCAAATCATCAGAAGGAGTTTTTCTTACCACTGTCACCTGTGTTCTTGCTCTCAGGGTTGGTAAGGTTAGACCTTACTTGTGTGAACTGCCTTGAGGCAACTGGCGCTATATCAATGAAAATAAAAATTAAATGAAATTGAATTGAAAAAGTCAATAAAAAACAAACCAAAAAAAGCAAAAAACAAACTGGATGCGACACCATCTTCTCCCGCAGTCGGACGGATGCCAGGAGGAGGAAGCATGTATGTGCACGTATTCATTGGTGTGTGTATGCATGCACAACCCAATCTAGAGCCCGTGGATCCTGTATATATATATATATATATATATATATATATATATATATATATAACAAAATTTAAACGCAAGTCTTGTTTTTGCTTCTGTTTTTCATGAGCTGAACTCAAAGATCTAAAACATGTTCTACACACACAAAAGACCTATTTCTTTCAAATGTTGTTGACAAATGTGTCTAAATCTGTGTTAGTGAGTACTTCTCCTTTTCCGAGATAATCCATCCCACCTCACAGGTGTGGCAGATCAAGATGCTGATTAGACAGCATGATTGTTGCACAGGTGTGCCTTAGGCTGACCACAATAAAAGGCCACTCTGAAATGGGTGTTCATTAAGCAGAGTTGACGTTCCAAGAATCAGCCATTTCTCAATCAAAGTGGGTGTTCATTAGAGTGGGCGTTTATCACTCAGCGTGGTTTTTCATCAGAGTGGGTGTTCATCAGTCAGAGTTGGTCGGTGTTCATTAGAGTGGGCATTTATCAGACTGCGTGGGTGTTCATCAGTCAGAGTGGGCATCCATCAGTCAGAGTGGGCATCCATGAGGCAGAGTGGGCTTTCATCGGTCAGAGCGGGTGTCCATCAGGCAGAATGGGTGTTCATCGGTCAGAGTGGGTGTTCATTAGAGTGAGCGTTCATCAGTCAGAGTGGGCATCCATCAGTCAGAGTCGGTGTTCATCAGAGTGGACGTCCATCAGGCAGAGTGGGCGTTCATTAGAATGGGCGTTCATCGGTCAGAGTGGGCATCCATCAGTCAGAGTGGGTGTTCATTAAAGTGGTCGTCCATCAGGCAGATTGGTTGGTCATCAGTCAGAGTCGGTGTTCATCAGAGTGGGCGTTCATCAGTCAGAGTTGGTGTTCATTAGAATGGGCGTTCATCAGAGTGGGCATCCATCAGTCAGAGTGGGCATTCATCAGTCAGAGTCGGTGTTCATTAAAGTGGTCATCCATCAGGCACAGTGGGCATTCATCGGTCAGAGTGGGCGTCCATCAGGCACAGTGGGCGTTCATTGGTCAGAGTGGGTGTTCATTAGAGTGAGCGTTCATCAGTCAGAGTGGGCATCCATCAGTCAGAGTCAGTGTTCATCAGAGTGGACGTCCATCAGGGAGAGTGGGTGTTCATTAGAATGGGTGTTCATCAGTCAGAGTGGGCATCCATCAGTCAGAGTGGGCATGGGCATTCATGAGTCAGAGTCGGTGTTCATTAAAGTGGTCGTACATCAGGCAGAGTGGGCGTTCATCGGTCAGAGTGGGTGTTCATTAGAGTGGTCGTCCATTAGTCAGAGTCCGTGTTCATCAGAATGGGCATTCATCAGTCAGAGTGGGCATTCATCAGTCAGAGTCCGTGTTCATCAGTCAGAGTGGACGATCATCAAAGTGGGCGGTCATCAGTAGGCATTCCTTGTACTGGGCATTCATTAGAGTAGGTGATCATCAGAGTAGGCGTTCATCTATTAGAGTGGGCGTCCATCCATCAGAGTGGGCAACCATCAGTCAGAGTCAGCCTTCATCAGTCAGAGTCGGTGTTCATTAGAGTGGGCGTCCATCAGGCAGAGTGGCATCCATCAGTCAGAGTCAGTGTTTATCAGAGTGGGCATTCATCAGTCAAAGTCAGCGTTCATCAGAGTGGGTGTTTGTTGGAGTGGGCATTTATCAGACAGCGTGGGTGTTCATTAGAGTGGCCGTCCATTAGGCAGAGTGGGTGTTCATTAGAGTGGGCATCCATCAGTCAGAGTGGGCGTTCAGTCAGAGTGGGTGTTCGTTGGAGTGGGCATTTATCAGACAGCGTGGGTGTTCATCAGAGTGGGCATTCATTAGGCAGAGTGGGTGTTCATCAGAGTGGGCATTCATCGGGCAGAGTGGGTGTTCATTAGAGTGGGCGTTTATCACTCAGCGTGGTTTTTCATCAGAGTGGGTGTTCATCAGTCAGAGTTGGTCGGTGTTCATTAGAGTGGGCATTTATCAGACTGCGTGGGTGTTCATCAGTCAGAGTGGGCATCCATCAGTCAGAGTGGGCATCCATGAGGCAGAGTGGGCTTTCATCGGTCAGAGCGGGTGTCCATCAGGCAGAATGGGTGTTCATCGGTCAGAGTGGGTGTTCATTAGAGTGAGCGTTCATCAGTCAGAGTGGGCATCCATCAGTCAGAGTCGGTGTTCATCAGAGTGGACGTCCATCAGCCAGAGTGGGCGTTCATTAGAATGGGCGTTCATCGGTCAGAGTGGGCATCCATCAGTCAGAGTGGGCGTTCATCAGTCAAAGTGGGCATTCATCAGTCAGAGTGGGTGTTCATTAAAGTGGTCGTCCATCAGGCAGATTGGTTGGTCATCAGTCAGAGTCGGTGTTCATCAGAGTGGGCGTTCATCAGTCAGAGTTGGTGTTCATTAGAATGGGCGTTCATCAGAGTGGGCATCCATCAGTCAGAGTGGGCATTCATCAGTCAGAGTCGGTGTTCATTAAAGTGGTCATCCATCAGGCACAGTGGGCATTCATCGGTCAGAGTGGGCGTCCATCAGGCACAGTGGGCGTTCATTGGTCAGAGTGGGTGTTCATTAGAGTGAGCGTTCATCAGTCAGAGTGGGCATCCATCAGTCAGAGTCAGTGTTCATCAGAGTGGACGTCCATCAGGGAGAGTGGGTGTTCATTAGAATGGGCGTTCATCAGTCAGAGTGGGCATCCATCAGTCAGAGTGGGCATGGGCATTCATGAGTCAGAGTCGGTGTTCATTAAAGTGGTCATACATCAGGCAGAGTGGGCGTTCATCGGTCAGAGTGGGTGTTCATCAGAATGGGCATTCATCAGTCAGAGTGGGCATTCATCAGTCAGAGTCCGTGTTCATCAGTCAGAGTGGACGATCATCAAAGTGGGCGGTCATCAGTAGGCATTCCTTGGACTGGGCATTCATTAGAGTAGGTGATCATCAGAGTAGGCGTTCATCTATTAGAGTGGGCGTCCATCCATCAGAGTGGGCAACCATCAGTCAGAGTCAGCCTTCATCAGTCAGAGTCGGTGTTCATTAGAGTGGGCGTCCATCAGGCAGAGTGGCATCCATCAGTCAGAGTCAGTGTTTATCAGAGTGGGCATTCATCAGTCAAAGTCAGCGTTCATCAGAGTGGGTGTTTGTTGGAGTGGGCATTTATCAGACAGCGTGGGTGTTCATCAGAGTGGGCATTCATCAGGCAGAGTGGGTGTTCATTAGAGTGGCCGTCCATTAGGCAGAGTGGGTGTTCATTAGAGTGGGCATCCATCAGTCAGAGTGGGCGTTCAGTCAGAGTGGGTGTTCGTTGGAGTGGGCATTTATCAGACAGCGTGGGTGTTCATCAGAGTGGGCATTCATTAGGCAGAGTGGGTGTTCATCAGAGTGGGCATTCATCGGGCAGAGTGGGTGTTCATTAGAGTGGGCATTTATCAGAGAGCGTGGGTGTTCATCAGAGTGGGCGTTCATCGGTCAGAGTGGGCGTCCATCAGGCACAGTGGGCGTTCATTGGTCAGAGTGGGTGTTCATTAGAGTGAGCGTTCATCAGTCAGAGTGGGCATCCATCAGTCAGAGTCAGTGTTCATCAGCGTGGGCGTCCATCAGGGAGAGTTGGTGTTCATTAGAATGGGCGTTCATCAGTCAGAGTGGGCATGGGCATTCATCAGTCAGAGTCGTTGTTCATTAAAGTGGTCGTACATCGGTCAGAGTGGGTGTTCATTAGAGTGGGCGTCCATCAGTCAGAGTCCATGTTCATCAGAATGGGCATTCATCAGTCAGAGTGGGCATCCATCAGTCAGAGTGGGCATGGGCATTCATGAGTCAGAGTCGGTGTTCATTAAAGTGGTCGTACATCAGGAAGAGTGGGCGTTCATCGGTCAGAGTGGGTGTTCATTAGAGTGGTCGTCCATCAGTCAGAGTCCGTGTTCATCAGAATGGGCATTCATCAGTCAGAGTGGGCATTCATCAGTCAGAGTCCGTGTTCATCAGTCAGAGTGGACGATCATCAAAGTGGGCGGTCATCAGTAGGCATTCCTTGGACTGGGCATTCATTAGAGTAGGTGATCATCAGAGTAGGCGTTCATCCATTAGAGTGGGCGTCCATCCATCAGAGTGGGCAACCATCAGTCAGAGTCAGCCTTCATCATTAGAGTGGGCGTCCATCAAGCAGAGTGGCATCCATCAGTCAGAGTCGGTGTTTATCAGAGTGGGCATTCATCAGTCAAAGTCAGCGTTCATCAGTCAGAGTGGGCGTTCATCAGAGTGGGCATCCATCAGTCAGAGTGGGCGTTCAGTCAGAGTGGGTGTTTGTTGGAGTGGGCATTTATCAGACAGCGTGGGTGTTCATCAGAGTGGGCATTCATCAGGCAGAGTGGGTGTTCATTAGAGTGGCCGTCCATTAGGCAGAGTGGGTGTTCATTAGAGTGGGCATCCATCAGTCAGAGTGGGCGTTCAGTCAGAGTGGGTGTTCGTTGGAGTGGGCATTTATCAGACAGCATGGGTGTTCATCAGAGTGGGCATTCATTAGGCAGAGTGGGTGTTCATCAGAGTGGGCATTCATCGGGCAGAGTGGGTGTTCGTTAGAGTGGGCATTTATCAGAGAGCGTGGGTGTTCATCACAGTGGGCGTTCATCGGTCAGAGTGGGCGTCCATCAGGCACAGTGGGCGTTCATTGGTCAGAGTAGGTGTTCATTAGAGTGAGCGTTCATCAGTCAGAGTGGGCATCCATCAGTCAGAGTCAGTGTTCATCAGAGTGGGCGTCCATCAGGGAGAGTGGGTGTTCATTAGAATGGGCGTTCATCAGTCAGAGTGGGCATCCATCAGTCAGAGTGGGCATGGGCATTCATCAGTCAGAGTCGGTGTTCATTAAAGTGGTTGTACATCAGGCAGAGTGGGCGTTCATCGGTCAGAGTGGGTGTTCATTAGAGTGGGCGTCCATCAGTCAGAGTCCGTGTTCATCAGAATGGGCATTCATCAGTCAGAGTGGGCATTCATCAGTCAGAGTCCGTGTTCATCAGTCAGAGTGGACGTTCATCAAAGTGGGCGGTCATCAGTAGGCATTCCTTGGACTGGGCATTCATTAGAGTAGGTGATCATCAGAGTAGGCGTTCATCCATTAGAGTGGGCGTCCATCCATCAGATTGGGCAACCATCAGTCAGAGTCAGCCTTCATCAGTCAGAGTCGGTGTTCATTAGAGTGGGCGTCCATCAGGCAGAGTGGCAGAGTCGGTGTTTATCAGAGTGGGCATTCATCAGTCAAAGTCAGCGTTCATCAGTCAGAGTGGGCGTTCATCAGAGTGGCCGTCCATTAGGCAGAGTGGGTGTTCATTAGAGTGGCCGTCCATTAGGCAGAGTGGGTGTTCATTAGAGTGGGCATCCATCAGTCAGAGTGGGCGTTCAGTCAGAGTGGGTGTTCGTTGGAGTGGGCATTTATCAGACAGCGTGGGTGTTCATCAGAGTGGGCATTCATTAGGCAGAGTGGGTGTTCATCAGAGTGGGTGTTCATCGGTCAAAGTGGGTGTTCATTAGAGTGGGCATTAATCAGACAGCGTGGGTGTTCATCAGAGTGGGCGTTCATCAAGGCAGAGTGGGTGTTCATTAGAGTGGGCGTCCATTAGGCAGAGTGGGTGTTCATCTGTCAGAGTGGGTGTTCATTAGAGTGGGCGTTCATCAGTGGGCATTCATCGGACTGGGCATTCATTAGAGTTGGCGTTCATCAGAGTGGGTGTAAGTCAGTCACCCTTAAACATTGTTGGGTTAGCAGGTTAGGTCTGGTTCAGGTTGAAGAGTAGAAAACCCTGCTGCTGGGAAACGCCCAGGTGTCCTCTCTGTAGATGACCTAGTGCACGATGATCAGACAGCGGGAGGACTTTGGGTCTTGACTAAGGTCTGGAACCATCAGGAGTGATGTCTTAGGTCCTGGGGTTCCACGTCTGCTGTATGGAGTTGGTGCTTTTACTAGTTTTTGGTATTTGAGGACATCAGGAAAATGGCGAAGGCCATCTGTTTCAAAAATCATGTGCACAATGTGAGAATAAAAGTGCAAACAGCAGTCGTCCTGTGGACTAGAGTTTCTCCTTCACTCGCTCCCTCCACGTGTTTGGCACACAGCGGGAGGTCGTAAATCACGTCGACTCTCACGACGTCTGTCTCCAGCTCAGCTATAGTGGAATAATCTCCTAGTGATGGCACGTATTTGTGTGTGTGTGTGTGTGTCTGTGTGTGTGTGCATGAATGCCTCAAGAGATGAGGCTCCATATGTACGCACATGCACGTGAGTGGTAAAAATATCCACAGAATGGGGAACAGCGAGGACCGCTCACGTCGGCCCGATTGTCTGGAAACAATAGAGGGAAGGAAAACGGTGACGGACCGCTGCATCGTTTTGCGCACGTCACTTTTTCTTTTTGAGGACGGTGTGCTGTGGGAATAAACAATGTTTAAATAAAAAACAGGAAGGGGAAGGGATATCTGCAGCAAACAATCACCAACGAGGACCAGGTTCCTGTCATGGCCTTTTTTACCTGCAAACAGGTCATTGGGAGATGTGGCGCATTCCAATAAGTCACCAGATAACAGTGAGTGTGAACAAGACCCTGAGCCAACTGGACAGTCTTTTTATAGTCATAAAAATTACGACTACTTCCTCAGTAAATGTGGATTCACTGGACACCCTCCAGGGGGAGCTGTGGACTCTCCTCCACTTTGCACCACAGAAACCAGAGATAAGCTCTGGCCTGATGGTCCTCAGGGTCTATAAGGACTTAATATAAAGAACATCATCAAACTACTGATAGCTGCTAAACATGTTAATGCTGCTAACATGCAAAATTAACTTGTAATCTTCACTCTGTGGAAATACTGGAGCACAGACTTCTTGGATGACCCACTAGAACAACCAGTCATACTATTACAAACTGATGAGTTGTAAAATCAAAATTAAAATTAAAAAATCACCCCTGTGCAGTTGTAATGGAGGGGGAAAGTACAGAGATCAAAACCATTTTTGTACTAGGCTGTGAACATGTTATTTCTGCTCTAATGTTGGACATTTTAACATGGGGCTCTGTAAGAATCTGCTCACTTTTGGAGCCAGTCAAGCAACTTGTTTCTCTGTCCGGGTGGGCTTCATGTTTGATGGCCAGAGGTTGGGGGTTAGTTA